>NC_060126.1:246373985-246673985 GCF_021461395.2 Schistocerca americana | reverse complement strand
CAACAGAAACTCGAGCAATGGGAACTCAAGCAACAGACACTCAAGCAACAGAAACTCAGGCAATGTTATTTCAAGCAATGTTATCTCAAGCAATGGGAACTCGAGCAACAGAAACTCAAGCAACAGAGGTTCAAGTAACGGGAATTCAAGCAATGGGAACTCAATCAACAGGGACTCAAGCAACAGAAACTCGAGCAATGGGAACTCAAGCAACAGAAACTCAAGCAGCAGAAGCTCAAGTAACGGGAATTCAAGCAATGGGAACTCAATCAACAGGGACTCAAGCAACAGAAACTCAGGCAATGGGAACTCAAGCAACAGAAACTCAAGCAGCAGAAGCTCAAGTAACGGGAATTCAAGCAATGGGAACTCAATCAACAGGGACTCAAGCAACAGAAACTCGAGCAATGGGAACTCAAGCAACAGGCACTCAAGCAACAGAAACTCAGGCAATGTTAACTCAAGCAATGTTAACTCAAGCAATGGGAACTCGTGCAACAGAAACTCAAGCAACAGAAGCTCAAGTAATGGGAATTCAAGCATTGTGAACTCAATCAACAGGGACTCAAGCAACAGAAACTCGAGCAATGGGAACTCAAGTAAATGGAACTCAAGCAGCAGAAGCTCAAGTAACGGGAATTCAAGCAATGGGAACTCAATCAACAGGGACTCAAGCAACAAAAAATCGAGCAATGGGAACTCAAGCAACAGACACTCAAGCAACAGAAACTCAGGCAATGTTAACTCAAGCAATGTTAACTCAATCAATGGGAACTCGAGCAACAGAAACTCAAGCAACAGAAGCTCAATTATTGAGAATTCAAGCAATGGGAACTCAATCATCAGGGACTCAAGCAACAGAAACTCGAGCAATGGAATCTCAAGCAACAGGAACTCAAGCAGCAGAAGCTCAAGTAACGGGAATTCAAGCAATGGGAACTCAATCAACAGGGACTCAAGCAACAGAAACTCGAGCAATGGAATCTCAAGCAACAGGAACTCAAGCAGCAGAAGCTCAAGTAACGGGAATTCAAGCAATGGGAACTCAATCAACAGGGACTCAAGCAACAGAAACTCGAGCAATGGGAACTCAAGCAACAGAAACTCAAGCAGCAGAAGCTCAAGTAACGGGAATTCAAGCTATGGGAACTCAATCAACAGGGACTCAAGCAACAGAAACTCGAGCAATGGGAACTCAAGCAACAGGAAGTAAAGCAGCAGGAGCTCAAGTAACGGGAATTCAAGCAATGGGAACTCAATCAACAGGGTCCGAAGCAACAGAAACTCGAGCAATGGGAACTCAAGCAACAGACACTCAAGCAACAGAAACTCAGGCAATGTTAACTCAAGCAATGTTAACTCAAGCAATGGGAACTCGAGCAACCGAAACTCAAGCAACAGAAGCTCAGGTAACGGGAATTCAAGCACTGGGAACTGAATGAACAGGGACTCAAGCAACAGAAACTCGAGCAATGGGAACTCAAGCAACACGAACTCGAGCAGCAGAAGTTCAAGTAACGGGAATTCAAGCAATGGGAACTCAATCAACAGGGACTCAAGCAACAGAAACTCGAGCAATGGGAACTCAAGCAACAGAAACTCAAGCAGCAGAAGCGCAAGTAACGGGAATTCAAGCAATGGGAACTCAAGCAACAGGGACTCAAGCAACAGATACTCGAGCAATGGGAATATAAGCAACAGGCACTCAAGCAGCAGAAGCTCAAGTAACGGGAATTCAAGCAATGGGAACTCAATCAACAGGGACTCAAGCAACAGAAAATCGAGCAATGGGAACTCAAGCAACAGACACTCAAGCAACAGAAAGTCAGGCAATGTAAACTCAAGCAATGTTAACTCAAGCAATGGGAACTCGAGCAACAGAAACTCTAGCAACAGAAGCTCAAGTAACGGGAATTCAAGCAATGGGAACTCAATCAACAGGGACTCAAACAACAGAAACTCGAGCAATGGGAACTTTAGCAACAGGAACTCAAGCAGCAGAAGCTCAAGTAACGGGAATTCATGCAATGGGAACTCAATCAACAGGGACTCAAGCAACAGAAACTCGAGCAATGGGAACTCAAGCAACAGGAACTCAAGCAGCAGAAGCTCAAGTATCGGGAATTCAAGCAATCTGAACTTAATCAACAGGGACTCAAGCAACAGGAACTCGAGCAATGGGAACTCAAGCAACAGGAACTCAAGCAGCAGAACCTCAAGTAACAGGAATTCAAGCAATGGGAACTCAATCAACAGGGACTCAAGCAACAGAAACTCGAGCAATGGGAACTCAAGCAGCAGGAACTCAAGCAGCAGAAGCTCAAGTAACGATAATTCAAGCAATGGGAACTCAATCAACAGGGACTCAAGCAACAGAAACTCGAGCAATGGGAACTCAAGCAACAGGAACTCAAGCAGCAGAAGCTCAAGTAACGGGAATTCAAGCAATGGGAACTCAATCAACAGGGACTCAAGCAACAGAAACTAAGGCAATGTTAACTGAAGCAATGTTAACTCAAGCAATGGGAACTCGAGCAACAGAAACTCAAGCAACAGAAGCTCAAGTAACGGGAATTCAAGCAATTGGAACTCAATCAACAGGGACTCAAGTAATAGAAACTCGAGCAATGGGAACTCAAGCAACAGGAACTCAAGCAGCAGAAGCTCAAGTAACGGGAATTAAAGCAATGGGAACTCAATCAACCGGGACTCAAGCAACAGAAACTCGAGCAATGGGAACTCAAGCAACAGGAACTCAAACAGCAGAAGCTCAAGTAACGGGAATTCAAGCAATGGGAACTCAATCAACAGGGACTCAAGCAACAGAAACTCGAGCAATGGGAACTCAAGCAACAGAAGCTCAAGCAGCAAAAGCTCAAGTAACGGGAATCCAGGCAATGGGAACTCATTCAACAGGTACTCAAGCAACAGAAACTCGAGCAATGGGAACCCAAGCAACAGACACTCAAGCAACAGAAACTCAGGCAATGTTAACTCAAGCAATGATAACTCAAGCAATGGGAACTCGAGCAACAGAAACTCAAGCAACAGAAGCTCAAGTAACGGGAATTCTTGAAATGGGAACTCAATCAAAAGGGACTCAAGCAACAGAAACTCGAGCAATGGGAACTCAAGCAACAGACACTCAAGCAACAGAAACTCAGGCAATGTTAAATCAAGCAATGTTAACTCAAGCAATGGGAACTCAAGCAACAGAAACTCAAGCAACAGAAGCTCAAGTAACGGGAATTCAAGCAATGGGAACTCAATCAACAGGGACTCAAGCAACAGAAACTCGAGCAATGGGAACTCAAGCAACAGGAACTCAAGCAGCAGAAGCTCAAGTAACGGGTATTCAAGCAATGGGAACTCAATCAACAGGGACTCAAGCAACAGAAACTCGAGCAATGGGAACTCAAGCAACAGGAACTCGAGCAGCAGAAGCTCAAGTAACGGGAATTCATGCAACGGGAACTCAATCAACAGGGACTCAAGCAACAGAAACTCGAGCAATGGGAACTCAAGCAACAGAAACTCAAGCAGCAGAAGCTCAAGTAACGGGAATTCAAGCAATGGGAACTTAATCAACAGGGACTCAAGCAACAGAAACTCGAGCAATGGGAACTCAAGCAACAGACACTCAAACAACAGAAACTCAGGCAATGTTAACTTAAGCAATGTTAACTAAAGCAATGGGAACTCGAGCAACAGAAACTCAAGCAACAGAAGCACAAGTAATGGGAATTCAAGCAATGGGAACTCAATCAACAGGGACTCAAGCAACAGAAACTCGAGCAATGGAAACTCAAGCAACAGGATCTCAAGCAGCAGAAGCTCAAGTAACGGAAATTCAAGCAATGGGAACTCAATCAACAGGGACTCAAGCAACAGAAACTCGACCAATGGGAACTCAAGCAACAGAAGCTAAAGCAGCAAAAGCTCAAGTAACGGGAATCCAAGCAATGGGAACTCAATCAACAGGTACTCAAGCAACAGAACCTCGAGCAATGGGAACCCAAGCAACAGACACTCAAGCAACAGAAACTCAGGCAATGTTAACTCAAGCAATGATAACTCAGGCAATGGGAACTCGAGCAACAGAAACTCAAGCAACAGAAGCTCAAGTAACGGGAATTCAAGCAATGGGAACTCAATCAACAGGGACTCAAGCAACAGAAACTCGAGCAATGGGAACTCAAGCAACGGGAACTCAAGCAGCAGAAGCTCAAGTAACGGGAATTCAAGAAATGGGAACTCAATCAACAGGGACTCAAGCAACAGAAACTCGAGCAATGGGAACTCAAGCAACAGAAACTCAAGCAGCAGAAGCTCAAGTAACGGGAATTCAAGCAATGGGAACTCAATCAACAGGGACACAAGCAACAGAAACTCGAGCAATGGGAACTCAAGCAACAGACACTCAAGCAACAGAAACTCAGGCAATGTTAAATCAAGCAATGTTAACTCAAGCAATGGGAACTCAAGCAACAGAAACCCAAGCAACAGAAGCTCAAGTAACGGGAATTCAAGCAATGGGAACTCAATCAACAGGGACTCAAGCAACAGAAACTCGAGCAATGGGAACTCAAGCAACAGACACTCAAGCAACAGAAACTCAGGCAATGTTATTTCAAGCAATGTTATCTCAAGCAATGGGAACTCGAGCAACAGAAACTCAAGCAACAGAGGTTCAAGTAACGGGAATTCAAGCAATGGGAACTCAATCAACAGGGACTCAAGCAACAGAAACTCGAGCAATGGGAACTCAAGCAACAGAAACTCAAGCAGCAGAAGCTCAAGTAACGGGAATTCAAGCAATGGGAGCTCAATCAACAGGGACTCAAGCAACAGAAACTCAGGCAATGGGAACTCAAGCAACAGAAACTCAAGCAGCAGAAGCTCAAGTAACGGGAATTCAAGCAATGGGAACTCAATCAACAGGGACTCAAGCAACAGAAACTCGAGCAATGGGAACTCAAGCAACAGGCACTCAAGCAACAGAAACTCAGGCAATGTTAACTCAAGCAATGTTAACTCAAGCAATGGGAACTCGAGCAACAGAAACTCAAGCAACAGAAGCTCAAGTAACGGGAATTCAAGCATTGTGAACTCAATCAACAGGGACTCAAGCAACAGAAACTCGAGCAATGGGAACTCAAGTAAATGGAACTCAAGCAGCAGAAGCTCAAGTAACGGGAGTTCAAGCAATGGGAACTCAATCAACAGGGACTCAAGCAACAAAAAATCGAGCAATGGGAACTCAAGCAACAGACACTCAAGCAACAGAAACTCACGCAATGTTAACTCAAGCAATGTTAACTCAATCAATGGGAACTCGAGCAACAGAAACTCAAGCAACAGAGGCTCAAGTAAAGGGAATTCAAGCAATGGGAACTCAATCAACAGGGACTCAAGCAATAGAAACTCGAGCAATGGGAACTCAAGCAACAGGAACTCAAGCAGCAGAAGCTCAAGTAACGGGAATTCAAGCAATGGGAACTCAATCAACAGGGACTCAAGCAACAGAAACTCGAGCAATGGGAACTCAAGCAACATACACTCAAGCAACAGAAACTCGGGCAAAGTTAACTCAAGCAATGTTAACTCAAGCAATGGGAACTCGAGCAACAGAAACTCAAGCAACAGAAGCTCAAGTAATGGGAATTCAAGCAATGGGAACTCAATCAACAGGGACTCAAGCAACAGAAACTCGAGCAATGGGAACTCAAGCAACAGGAACTCAAGCAGCAGAAGCTCAAGTAACGGGAATTCAAGCAATGGGAACTCAATCAATAGGGACTCAAGCAACAGAAACTCGAGCAATGGGAACTCAAGCAACAGAAACTCAAGCAGCAGAAGCTCAAGTAACGGGAATTCAAGCAATGGGAACTCAATTAACAGGGACTCAAGCAACAGAAACTCGGTCAATGGGAACTCAAGCAACAGACACTCAAGCAACAGAAACTCAGGCATTGTTAACTCAAGCAATGTTAACTCAAGCAATGGGAACTTTGAGCAACAGAAACTCAATCAACAGAAGCTCAAGTAACGGGAATTCAAGCAATGGGAACTCAATCAATAGGGACTCAAGCAACAGAAACTCGAGCAATGGAAACTCAAGCAACAGGATCTCAAGCAGCAGAAGCTCAAGTAACGGAAATTCAAGCAATGGGAACCCAATCAACAGGGACTCAAGCAACAGAAACTCGAGCAATGGGAACTCAAGCAACAGAAGCTCAAGCAGCAAAAGCTCAAGTAACGGGAATCCAAGCAATGGGAACTCAATCAACAGGTACTCAAGCAATAGAAACTCGAGCAATGGGAACTTAAGCAACAGACACTCAAGCAACAGAAACTCAGTCAATGTTAACTCAAGAAATGATAACTCAAGCAATGGGAACTCGAGCAACAGAAACTCAAGCAACAGAAGCTCAAGTAACGGGAATTCAAGCAATGGGAACTCAATCAACAGGGACTCAAGCAACAGAAACTCGAGCAATGGGAACTCAAGCAACAGGAACTCAAGCAGCAGAAGCTCAAGTAACGGGAATTCAAGCAATGGGAACTCAATCAACAGGGACTCAAGCAACAGAAACTCGAGCAATGGGAACTCAAGCAACAGAAACTCAAGCAGCAGAAGCTCAAGTAACGGGAATTCAAGCTATGGGAACTCAATCAACAGGGACTCAAGCAACAGAAACTCGAGCAATGGGAACTCAAGCAACAGGAACTCAAGCAGCAGAAGCTCAAGTAACGGGAATTCTTGAAATGGGAACTCAATCAACAGGGACTCAAGCAACAGAAACTCGAGCAATGGGAACTCAAGCAACAGAAACTCAAGCAGCAGAAGCTCAAGTAACGGGAATTCAAGCAATGGGAACTCAATCAACAGGGACTCAAGCAACACAAACTCGAGCAATGGGAACTCAAGCAACAGACACTCAAACAACAGAAACTCAGGCAATGTTAACTTAAGCAATGTTAACTAAAGCAATGGGAACTCGAGCAACAGAAACTCAAGCAACAGAAGCTCAAGTAATGGGAATTCAAGCAATGGGAACTCAATCAACAGGGACTCAAGCAACAGAAACTCGAGCAATGGAAACTCAAGCAACAGGATCTCAAGCAGCAGAAGCTCAAGTAACGGAAATTCAAGCAATGGGAACTCAATCAACAGGGACTCAAGCAACAGAAACTCGAGCAATGGGAACTCAAGCAACAGAAGCTCAAGCAGCAAAAGCTCAAGTAACGGGAATCCAAGCAATGGGAACTCATTCAACAGGTACTCAAGCAACAGAAACTCGAGCAATGGGAACCCAAGCAACAGACACTCAAGCAACAGAAACTCAGGCAAGGTTAACTCAAGCAATGATAACTCAAGCAATGGGAACTCGAGCAACAGAAACTCAAGCAACAGAAGCTCAAGTAACGGGAATTCAAGCAATGGGAACTCAATCAACAGGGACTCAAGCAACAGAAACTCGAGCAATGGGAACTCAAGCACCAGGAACTCAAGCAGCAGAAGCTCAAGTAACGGGAATTCAAGAAATGGGAACTCAATCAACAGGGACTCAAGCAACAGAAACTCGAGCAATGGGAACTCAAGCAACAGAAACTCAAGCAGCAAAAGCTCAAGTAACGGGAATTCAAGCAATGGGAACTTAATCAACAGGGACTCAAGCAACAGAAACTCGAGCAATGGGAACTCAAGCAACAGACACTCAAGCAACAGAAACTCAGGCAATGTTAAATCAAGCAATGTTAACTCAAGCAATGGGAACTCAAGCAACAGAAACTCAAGCAACAGAAGCTCAAGTAACGGGAATTCAAGCAATGGGAACTCAATCAACAGGGACTCAAGCAACAGAAACTCGAGCAATAGGAACTCAAGCAACAGGAACTCAAGCAGCAGAAGCTCAAGTAACGGGAATTCAAGCAATGGGAACTCAATCAACAGGGACTCAAGCAACAGAAACTCGAGCAATGGGAACTCAAGCAACAGGAACTCGAGCAGCAGAAGCTCAATTAACGGGAATTCAAGCAACGGGAACTCAATCAACAGGGACTCAAGCAACAGAAACTCGAGCAATGGGAACTCAAGCAACAGAAACTCAAGCAGCAGAAGCTCAAGTAACGGGAATTCAAGCAATGGGAACTTAATCAACAGGGACTCAAGGAACAGAAACTCGAGCAATGGGAACTCAAGCAACAGACACTCAAACAACAGAAACTCAGGCAATGTTAACTTAAGCAATGTTAACTAAAGCAATGGGAACTCGAGCAACAGAAACTCAAGCAACAGAAGCTCAAGTAATGGGAATTCAAGCAATGGGAACTCAATCAACAGGGACTTAAGCAACAGAAACTCGAGCAATGGGAACTCAAGCAACAGGAACTCAAGCAGCAGAAGCTCAAGTAACGGGAATTCAAGAAATGGGAACTCAATCAACAGGGACTCAAGCAACAGAAACTCGAGCAATGGGAACTCAAGCAACAGAAACTCAAGCAGCAGAAGCTCAAGTAACGGGAATTCAAGCAATGGGAACTCAATCAACAGGGACACAAGCAACAGAAACTCGAGCAATGGGAACTCAAGCAACAGACACTCAAGCAACAGAAACTCAGGCAATGTTAAATCAGGCAATGTTAACTCAAGCAATGGGAACTCGAGCAACAGAAACCCAAGCAACAGAAGCTCAAGTAACGGGAATTCAAGCAGTGGGAACTCAATCATCAGGGACTCAAGCAACAGAAACTCGAGCAATGGGAACTCAAGCAACAGACACTCAAGCAACAGAAACTCAGGCAATGTTATTTCAAGCAATGTTATCTCAAGCAATGGGAACTCGAGCAACAGAAACTCAAGCAACAGAGGTTCAAGTAACGGGAATTCAAGCAATGGGAACTCAATCAACAGGGACTCAAACAACAGAAACTCGAGCAATGGGAACTCAAGCAACAGAAACTCAAGCAGCAGAAGCTCAAGTAACGGGAATTCAAGCAATGGGAACTCAATCAACAGGGACTCAAGCAACAGTAACTCAGGCAATGGGAACTTAAGCAACAGAAACTCAAGCAGCAGAAGCTCAAGTAACAGGAATTCAAGCAATGGGAACTCAATCAACAGGAACTCAAGCAACAGAAACTCGAGCAATGGGAACTCAAGCAACAGGCACTCAAGCAACAGAAACTCAGGCAATGTTAACTCAAGCAATGTTAACTCAAGCAATGGGAACTCGAGCAACAGAAACTCAAGCAACAGAAGCTCAAGTAACGGGAATTCAAGCATTGTGAACTCAATCAACAGGGACTCAAGCAACAGAAACTCGAGCAATGGGAACTCAAGTAAATGGAACTCAAGCAGCAGAAGCTCAAGTAACGGGAATTCAAGCAATGGGAACTCAATCAACAGGGACTCAAGCAACAAAAAATCGAGCAATGGGAACTTAAGCAACAGACACTCAAGCAACAGAAACTCAGGCAATGTTAACTCAAGCAATGTTAACTCAATCAATGGGAACTCGAGCAACAGAAACTCAAGCAACAGAGGCACAAGTAACGGGAATTCAAGCAATGGGAACTCAATCAACAGGGACTCAAGCAATAGAAACTCGAGCAATGGGAACTCAAGCAACAGGAACTCAAGCAGCAGAAGCTCAAGTAACGGGAATTCAAGCAATGGGAACTCAATCAACAGGGACTCAAGCAACAGAAACTCGAGCAATGGGAACTCAAGCAACAGACACTCAAGCAACAGAAACTCGGGCAATGTTAACTCAAGCAATGTTAACTCAAGCAATGGGAACTCGAGCAACAGAAACTCAAGCAACAGAAGCTCAAGTAATGGGAATTCAAGCAATGGGAACTCAATCAACAGGGACTCAAGCAACAGAAACTCGAGCAATGGGAACTCAAGCAACAGGAACTCAAGCAACAGAAGCTCAAGTAACGGGAATTCAAGCAATGGGAACTCAATCAATAGGGACCCAAGCAACAGAAACTCGAGCAATGGAAACTCAAGCAACAGGATCTCAAGCAGCAGAAGCTCAAGTAACGGAAATTCAAGCAATGGGAACTCAATCAACAGGGACTCAAGCAACAGAAACTCGAGCAATGGGAACTCAAGCAACTGAAGCTCAAGCAGCAAAAGCTCAAGTAACGGGAATCCAAGCAATGGGAACTCAATCAACAGGTACTCAAGCAATAGAAACTCGAGCAATGGGAACTTAAGCAACGGACACTCAAGCAACAGAAACTCAGGCAATGTTAACTCAAGCAATGATAACTCAAGCAATGGGAACTCGAGCAACAGAAACTCAAGCAACAGAAGCTCAAGTAACGGGAATTCAAGCAATGGGAACTCAATCAACAGGGACTCAAGCAACAGAAACTCGAGCAATGGGAACTCAAGCAACAGGAACTCAAGCAGCAGAAGCTCAAGTAACGGGAATTCAAGCAATGGGAACTCAATCAACAGGGACTCAAGCAACAGAAACTCGAGCAATGGGAACTCAAGCAACAGAAACTCAAGCAGCAGAAGCTCAAGTAACGGGAATTCAAGCTATGGGAACTCAATCAACAGGGACTCAAGCAACAGAAACTCGAGCAATGGGAACTCAAGCAACAGGAAGTCAAGCAGCAGAAGCTCAAGTAACGGGAATTCAAGCAATGGGAACTCAATCAACAGGGTCTCAAGCAACAGAAACTCGAGCAATGGGAACTCAAGCAACAGACACTCAAGTAACAGAAACTCAGGCAATGTTAACTCAAGCAATGTTAACTCAAGCAATGGGAACTCGAGCAACCGAAACTCAAGCAACAGAAGCTCAGGTAACAGGAATTCAAGCACTGGGAACTGAATCAACAGGGACTCAAGCAACAGATACTCGAGCAATGGGAACTCAAGCAACACCAACTCGAGCAGCAGAAGTTCAAGTAACGGGAATTCAAGCAATGGGAACTCAATCAACAGGGACTCAAGCAACAGAAACTCGAGCAATGGGAACTCAAGCAACAGAAACTCAAGCAGCAGAAGCGCAAGTAACGGGAATTCAAGCAATGGGAACTCAATCAACAGGGACTAAAGCAACAGATACTCGAGCAATGGGAGCTTAAGCAACAGGCACTCAAGCAGCAGAAGCTCAAGTAACGGGAATTCAAGCAATGGGAACTCAATCAACAGGGACTCAAGCAACAGAAAATCGAGCAATGGGAACTCAAGCAACAGACACTCAAGCAACAGAAAGTCAGGCAATGTAAACTCAAGCAATGTTAACTCAAGCAATGGGAACTCGAGCAACAGAAACTCAAGCAACAGAAGCTCAAGTAACGGGAATTCAAGCAATGGGAACTCAATCAACAGGGACTCAAGCAACAGAAACTCGAGCAATGGGAAAGCAAGCAACAGGAACTCGAGCAGCAGAAGCTCAAGTAACGGGAATTCAGGCAATGGGAACTCAATCAACAGGGACTCAAGCAACAGAAACTCGAGCAATGGGAACTCAAGCTACAGGAACTCAAGCAGCAGAAGCACAAGTAACGGGAATTCAAGCAATGGGAACTCAATCAACAGGGACTCAAGCAACAGAAACTCGAGCAATGGGAACTCAAGCAACAGAAACTCAAGCAGCAGAAGCTCAAGTAACGGGAATTCAAGCAATGGGAACTCAATCAACAGGGACTCAAACAACAGAAACTCGAGCAATGGGAACTTAAGCAACAGGAACTCAAGCAGCAGAAGCTCAAGTAACGGGAATTCATGCAATGGGAACTCAATCAACAGGGACTCAAGCAAAAGAAACTCGAGCAATGGAAACTCAAGCAACAGGAACTCAAGCAGCAGAAGCTCAAGTAACGATAATTCAAGCAATGGGAACTCAATCAACAGGGACTCAAGCAACAGAAACTCGAGCAATGGGAACTCAAGCAACAGGAACTCAAGCAGCAGAAGCTCAAGTAACGGGAATTCAAGCAATGGGAACTCAATCAACAGGGACTCAAGCAACAGCAACTAAGGCAATGTTAACTGAAGCAATGTTAACTCAAGCAATGGGAACTCGAGCAACAGAAACTCAAGCAACAGAAGCTCAAGTAACGGGAATTCAAGCAATTGGAACTCAATCAACAGGGACTCAAGTAACAGAAACTCGAGCAATGGGAACTCAAGCAACAGGAACTCAAGCAGCAGAAGCTCAAGTAACGGGAATTAAAGCAATGGGAACTCAATCAACCGGGACTCAAGCAACAGAAACTCGAGCAATGGAAACTCAAGCAACAGGAACTCAAATAGCAGAAGCTCAAGTAACGGGAATTCAAGCAATGGGAACTCAATCAACAGGGACTCAAGCAACAGAAACTCGAGCAATGGGAACTCAAGCAACAGAAACTCAAGCAGCAGAAGCTCAAGTAATGGGAATTCAAGCAATGGGAACTCAATCAACAGGGACTCAAGCAACAGAAACTCGAGCAATGGGAACTCAAGCAACAGACACTCAAGCAACAGAAACTCAGGCAATGTTAACTCAAGCAATGTTGACCCAAGCAATGGGAACTCGAGCAACAGAAACTCAAGCAACAGAAGCTCAATTAATGGGAATTCAAGCAATGGGAACTCAATCAACAGGGACTCAAGCAACAGAAACTCGAGCAATGGGAACTCGAGCAACAGAAACTCAAGCAACAGAGGCTCAAGTAACGGGAATTCAAGCAATGGGAACTCAATCAACAGGGACTCAAGCAACAGAAACTCGAGCAATGGGAATTCATGCAACAGGAACTCAAGCAGCAGAAGCTTAAGTAACGGGAATTCAAGTAATGGGAACTCAATCAACAGGGACTCAAGCAACACATACTCGAGCAATGGGAACTCAAGCAACAGACACTCAAGCAACAGAAACTCAGGCAATGTTAACTCAAGCAATGTTAACTCAAGCAATGGGAACTCGAGCAACAGAAACTCAAGTAACAGAAGCTCAAGTAATGGGAATTCAAGCAATATGAACTCATTCAACAGGGACTCAAGCAACTGAAACTCGAGCAATGGGAACTCAAGCAACAGGAACTCAAGCAGCAGAAGCTCAAATAACGGGAATTCAAGCAATGGGAACTCAATCAACAGGGACTCAAGCAACAGAAACTCGAGCAATGGGAACTCAAGCAACAGAAACTCAAGCAGCAGAAGCTCAAGTAACGGGAATTCAAGCAATGGGAACTCAATCAACAGGGACTCAAGCAACAGAAACTCGGTCAATGGGAACTCAAGCAACAGGAACTCAAGCAGCAGAAGCTCAAGTAACGGGAATTCAAGCAATGGGAACTCAATCAACAGGGACTCAAGCAACAGAAACTCGAGCAATGGGAACCCAAGCAACAGGAACTCAAGCAGCAGAAGCTCAAGTAACGGGAATTCAAGCAATGGGAACACAATCAACAGGGACTCAAGCAACAGAAACTCGAGCAATGGGAACTCAAGCAACAGACACTCAAGCAACAGAAACTCAGGCAATGTTAACTCAAGCAATGTTAACTCAAGCAATGGGAACTCGAGCAACAGAAACTCAAGCAACAGAAGCTCAATTATTGAGAATTCAAGCAATGGGAACTCAATCAACAGGGACTCAAGCAGCAGGAACTCGAGCAATGGGAACTCAAGCAACAGGAACTCAAGCAGCAGAAGCTTAAGTAACGGGAATTCAAGCAATGGGAACTCAATCAACAGGGACTGAAGCAAAATAAAATCGAGCAATGGGAACTCAAGCAACAGAAACTCAAGCAGCAGAAGCTCAAGTAACGGGAATTAAAGCAATGGGAACTCAATCAACAGGGACTCGAGCAACAGAAACTCGAGCAATGGGAACTCAAGCAACAGACACTCAAGCAACAGAAACTCAGGCAATGTTAACTCAAGCAATGTTAACTCAAGCAATGGGAACTCGAGCAACAGAAACTCAAGCAACAGAAGCTCAGGTAACGGGAATTCAAGCAATGGGAACTGAATCTACAGGGACTCAAGCAACAGAAACTCGAGCAATGGGAACTCAAGCAACCTGAACTCAAGCAGCAGAAGCTCAAGTAACGTTAATTCAGGCAATGGGAACTCAATCAACAGGGATTCAAGCAACAGAAACTCGAGCAATGGGAACTCAAGCAACAAAAACTCAAGCAGCAGAAGCTTAAGTAACGGGAATTCAAGCAATGGGAACTCAATCAACAGGGACTCAAGCAACAGGAACTCGGGCAATGGGAACTCAAGCAACAGGAACTCAAGCAGCAGAAGCTCAAGTAACGGGAATTTAAGCAATGGGAACTCAATCAACAGGGACTCAAGCAACAGGAACTCGGGCAATGGGAACTCAAGCAACAGGAACTCAAGCAGCAGAACCTCAGGTAACGGGAATTCAAGCAATGGGAACTCAATCAACAGGGACTCAAGCAACAGAAACTCGAGCAATGGGAACTCAAGCAACAGGAACTCAAGCAGCAGAAGCTCAAGTAACGATATTTCAAGCAATGGGAACTCAATCAATGGGGACTCAAGCAACAGAAACTCGAGCAATGGCAACTCAAGCAACTGGAACTCAAGCAGCAGAAGCTCAAGTAACGGGAATTCAAGCAATGGGAACTCAATCAACAGGGACTCAAGCAACAGAAACTCAAGCAATGATAACTCAAGCAATGTTAACTCAAGCAATGGGAACTCGAGCAACAGAAACTCAAGCAACAGAAGCTCAAGTAACGGGAATTCAAGCAATTGGAACTCAATCAACAGGGACTCAAGCAACAGAAACTCGAGCAATGGGAACTCAAGCAACAGGAACTCAAGCAGCAGAAGCTCAAGTAACGGGAATTCAAGCAATGGGAATTCAATCAACAGGGACTCAAGCAACAGAAACTCGAGCAATGGGAACTCAAGCTACAGGAACTCAAGCAGCAGAAGCTCAAGCAACGGGAATTCAAGCAATGGGAACTCAATCAACAGGGACTCAAGCAACAGAAACTCGAGCAATGGGAACTCAAGCAACACGAACTCAAGCAGCAGAAGCTCAAGTAATGGGAATTCAAGCAATGGGAACTCAATCAACAGGGACTCAAGCAACAGAAACTCGAGCAATGGGAACTCAAGCAACAGGAACTCAAGCAGCAGAAGCTCAAGTAACGAGAATTCAAGCAATGGGAACTCAATCAACAGGGACTCAAGCAACAGAAACTCGAGCAATGGGAACGCAAGCAACAGGAACTCAAGCAGCAGAAGCTAAAGTAACGGGAATTCAAGCAATGGGAACTCAATCAACAGAAACTCAAGCAACAGAAACTCGAGCAATGGGAACTCAAGCAACAGGAAGTCAAGCAGCAGAAGCTCAAGTAACGGGAATTCAAGCAATGGGAACTCAATCAACAGGGTCTCAAGCAACAGAAACTCGAGCAATGGGAACTCAAGCAACAGACACTCAAGCAACAGAAACTCAGGCAATGTTAACTCAAGCAATGTTAACTCAAGCAATGGGAACTCGAGCAACCGAAACTCAAGCAACAGAAGCTCAGGTAACGGGAATTCAAGCAATGGGAACTGAATCAACAGGGACTCAAGCAACAGAAACTCGAGCAATGGGAACTCAAGCAACACGAACTCGAGCAGCAGAAGTTCAAGTAACGGGAATTCAAGCAATGGGAACTCAATCAACAGGGACTCAAGCAACAGAAACTCGAGCAATGGGAACTCAAGCAACAGAAACTCAAGCAGCAGAAGCGCAAGTAACGGGAATTTAAGCAATGGGAACTCAATCAACAGGGACTCAAGCAACAGATACTCGAGCAATGGGAACTTAAGCAACAGGCACTCAAGCAGCAGAAGCTCAGGTAACGGGAATTCAAGCAATGGGAACTCAATCAACAGGGACTCAAGCAACAGAAAATCGAGCAATGGGAACTCAAGCAACAGACACTCAAGCAACAGAAAGTCAGGCAATGTTAACTCAAGCAATGTTAACTCAAGCAATGGGAACTCGAGCAACAGAAAGTCAAGCAACAGAAGCTCAAGTAACGGGAATTCAAGCAATGGGAACTCAATCAACAGGGACTCAAGCAACAGAAACTCGAGCAATGGGAAAGCAAGCAACAGGAACTCCAGCAGCAGAAGCTCAAGTAACGGGAATTCAAGCAATCGGAACTCAATCAACAGGGACTCAAGCAACAGAAACTCGAGCAATGGGAACTCAAGCAACAGGAACTCGAGCAGCAGAAGCTCAAGTAACGGGAATTCAGGCAATGGGAACTCAATCAACAGGGACTCAAGCAACAGAAACTCGAGCAATGGGAACTCAAGCTACAGGAACTCAAGCAGCAGAAGCACAAGTAACGGGAATTCAAGCAATGGGAACTCAATCAACAGGGACTCAAGCAACAGAAACTCGAGCAATGGGAACTCAAGCAACAGAAACTCTAGCAGCAGAAGCTCAAGTAACGGGAATTCAAGCAATGGGAACTCAATCAACAGGGACTCAAACAACAGAAACTCGAGCAATGGGAACTTAAGCAACAGGAACTCAAGCAGCAGAAGCTCAAGTAACGGGAATTCATGCAATGGGAACTCAATCAACAGGGACTCAAGCAACAGAAACTCGAGCAATGGGAACTCAAGCAACAAGAACTCAAGCAGCAGAACCTCAAGTATCGGGTATTCAAGCAATCTGAACTTAATCAACAGGGACTCAAGCAACAGGAACTCGAGCAATGGGAACCCAAGCAACAGGAACTCAAGCAGCAGAACCTCAAGTAACAGGAATTCAAGCAATGGGAACTCAATCAACAGGTACTCAAGCAACAGAAACTCGAGCAATGGGAACTCAAGCAACAGGAACTCAAGCAGCAGAAGCTCAAGTAACGATAATTCAAGCAATGGGAACTCAATCAACAGGGACTCAAGCAACAGAAACTCGAGCAATGGGAACTCAAGCAACAGGAACTCAAGCAGCAGAAGCTCAAGTAACGGGAATTCAAGCAATGGGAACTCAATCAACAGGGACTCAAGCAACAGAAACTAAGGCAATGTTAACTGAAGCAATGTTAACTCAAGCAATGGGAACTCGAGCAACAGAAACTCAAGCAACAGAAGCTCAAGTAACGGGAATTCAAGCAATTGGAACTCAATCAACAGGGACTCAAGTAACAGAAACTCGAGCAATGGGAACTCAAGCAACAGGAACTCAAGCAGCAGAAGCTCAAGTAACGGGAATTAAAGCAATGGGAACTCAATCAACAGGGACTCAAGCAACAGAAACTCGAGCAATGGGAACTCAAGCAACAGGAACTCAAACAGCAGAAG
This sequence comes from Schistocerca americana, assembly GCF_021461395.2. NCBI lineage: Eukaryota > Metazoa > Arthropoda > Insecta > Orthoptera > Acrididae > Schistocerca > Schistocerca americana. Next base: position 246,656,665 of record NC_060126.1, on the reverse strand, counting down.
CACAAGTAACGGGAATTCAAGCAATGGGAACTCAATCAACAGGGACTCAAGCAACAGAAACTCGAGCAATGGGAACTCAAGCAACAGAAACTCAAGCAGCACAAGCTCAAGTAATGGGAATTCAAGCAATGGGAACTCAATCAACAGGGACTCAAGCAACAGAAACTCGAGCAATGGGAACTCAAGCAACAGACACTCAAGCAACAGAAACTCAGGCAATGTTAACTCAAGCAATGTTAACCCAAGCAATGGGAACTCGAGCAACTAAAACTCAAGCAACAGAAGCTCAATTAATGGGAATTCAAGCAATGGGAACTCAATCAACAGGGACTCAAGCAACAGAAATTCGAGCAATGGGAACTCGAGCAACAGAAACTCAAGCAACAGAGGCTCAAGTAACGGGAATTCAAGCAATGGGAACTTAATCAACAGGGACTCAAGCAACAGAAACTCGAGCAATGGGAATTCAAGCAACAGGAACTCAAGCAGCAGAAGCTTAAGTAACGGGAATTCAAGCAATGGGAACTCAATCAACAAGGACTCAAGCAACACATACTCGAGCAATGGGAACTCAAGCAACAGACACTCAAGCAACAGAAACTCAGGCAATGTTAACTCAAGCAATGTTAACTCAAGCAATGGGAACTCGAGCAACAGAAACTCAAGTAACAGAAGCTCAAGTAACGGGAATTCAAGCAATATGAACTCATTCAACAGGGACTCAAGCAACTGAAACTCGAGCAATGGGAACTCGAGCAACAGGAACTCAAGCAGCAGAAGCTCAAATAACGGGAATTCAAGCAATTGGAACTCAATCAACAGGGACTCAAGCAACAGAAACTCGAGCAATGGGAACTCAAGCAACAGAAACTCAAGCAGCAGAAGCTCAAGTAACGGGAATTCAAGCAATGGGAACTCAATCAACAGGGACTCAAGCAACAGAAACTCGGTCAATGGGAACTCAAGCAACAGGAACTCAAGCAGTTAAAGCTCAAGTAACGGGAATTCAAGCAATGGGAACTCAATCAACAGGGACTCAAGCAACAGAAACTCGAGCAATGGGAACTCAAGCAACAGGAACTCAAGCAGCAGAAGCTCAAGTAACGGGAATTCAAGCAATGGGAACTCAATCAACAGGGACTCAAGCAACAGAAACTCGAGCAATGGGAACTCAAGCAACAGACACTCAAGCAACAGAAACTCAGGCAATGTTAACTCAAGCAATGTTAACTCAAGCAATGGGAACTCGAGCAACAGAAACTCAAGCAACAGAAGCTCAATTATTGAGAATTCAAGCAATGGGAACTCAATCAACAGGGACTCAAGCAACAGGAACTCGAGCAATGGGAACTCAAGCAACAGGAACTCAAGCAGCAGAAGCTCAAGTAACGGGAATTCAAGCAATAAGACTCAATCAACAGGGACTGAAGCAAAATAAAATCGAGCAATGGGAACTCGAGCAACAGAAACCCAAGCAGCAGAAGCTCAAGTAACGGGAATTCAAGCAATGGGAACTCAATCAACAGGGACTCAAGCAGCAGAAACTCGAGCAATGGGAACTCAAGCAACAGACACTCAAGCAACAGAAACTCAGGCAATGTTAACTCAAGCAATGTTAACTCAAGCAATGGGAACTCGAGCAACAGAAACTCAAGCAACAGAAGCTCAGGTAACGGGAATTCAAGCAATGGGAACTGAATCAACAGGGACTCAAGCAACAGAAACTCGAGCAATGGGAACTCAAGCAACCTGAACTCAAGCAGCAGAAGCTCAAGTAACGGGAATTCAAGCAATGGGAACTCAATCAACAGGGATTCAAGCAACAGAAACTCGAGCAATGGGAACTCAAGCAACAGAAACTCAAGCAGCAGAAGCTCAAGTAACGGGAATTCAAGCAATGGGAACTCAATCAACAGGGACTCAAACAACAGAAACTCGAGCAATGGGAACTCAGGCAACAGGAACTCAAGCAGCAGAAGCTCAAGTAACGGGAATTCATGCAATGGGAACTCAATCAACAGGGACTCAAGCAACAGAAACTCGAGCAATGGGAACTCAAGCAACAGGAACTCAAGCAGCAGAAGCTCAAGTAACGGGAATTTAAGCAATGGGAACTCAATCAACAGGGACTCAAGCAACAGGAACTCGAGCAATGGGAACTCAAGCAACAGGAACTCAAGCAGCAGAACCTCAGGTAACGGGAATTCAAGCAATGGGAACTCAATCAACAGGGACTCAAGCAACAGAAACTCGAGCAATGGGAATTCAAGCAACAGGAACTTAAGCAGCAGAAGCTCAAGTAACGATATTTCAAGCAATGGGAACTCAATCAACGGGGACTCAAGCAACATGAACTCGAGCAATGGCAACTCAAGCAACAGGAACTCAAGCAGCAGAAGCTCAAGTAACGAGAATTCAAGCAATGGGAACTCAATCAACAGGGACTCAAGCAACAGAAACTCAAGCAATGTTAACTCAAGCAATGTTAACTCAAGCAATGGGAACTCGAGCAACAGAAACTCAAGCAACAGAAGCTTAAGTAACGAGAATTCAAGCAATTGGAACTCAATCAACAGGGACTCAAGCAACAGAAACTCGAGCAATGGGAACTCAAGCAACAGGAACTCAAGCAGCAGAAGCTCAAGTAACGGGAATTCAAGCAATGGGAACTCAATCAACAGGGACTCAAGCAACAGAAACTCGAGCAATGGGAACTCAAGCTACAGGAACTCAAGCAGCAGAAACTCAAGTAACGGGAATTCAAGCAGTGGGAACTCAATCAACAGGGACTCAAGCAGCAGAAACTCGAGCAATGGGAACTCAAGCAACAGGAACTCAAGCAGCAGAAGCTCAAGTAACGAGAATTCAAGCAATGGGAACTCAATCAACAGGGACTCAAGCAACAGAAACTCGAGCAATGGGAACGCAAGCAACAGGAACTCAAGCAGCAGAAGCTCAAGTAACGGGAATCCAAGCAATGGGAACTCAATCAACAGAAACTCAAGCAACAGAAACTCGAGCAATGGGAACTCATGCAACAGACACTCAAGCAACAGAAACTCAGGCAATGTTAACTCAAGCAATGTTAACTCAAGCAATGGGAACTCGAGCAACAGAAACTCAAGCAACAGAAGCTCAATTAATGGGAATTCAAGCAATGGGAACTCAATCAACAGGGACTCAAGCAACAGAAACTCGAGCAATGGGAACTCAAGCAACAGGAACTCAAGCAGCAGCAGCTCAAGTAACGGGAATTCAAGCAATGGGAACTCAATCAACAGGGACTCAAGCAACAGAAACTCGAGCAATGGGAACTCAAGCAACAGAAACTCATGCAGCAGAAGCTCAAGTAACAGGAATTCAAGCAATGGGAACCCAATCAACAGGGACTCAAGCAACAGAAACTCGAGCAATTTGAACTCAAGCAACAACACTCAAGCAACAGAAACCCAGGCAATGTTAACTCAAGCAATGTTTACTCAAGCAATGGGAACTCGAGCAACAGAATCTCAAGCAACAGAAGCTCAAGTAACGGGAATTCAAGCATTGGGAACTCAATCAACAGGGACTCAAGCAACAGAAACTCGAGCAATGGGAATTCAAGCAACAGGAACTCAAGCAGCAGAAGCTTCAGTAACGGGAATTCAAGCAATGGGAACTCAATCAACAGGGACTCAAGCAACAGATACTCGAGCAATGGGAACTCAAGCAACAGACACTCAAGCAACAGAAACTCAGGCAATGTTAACTCAAGCAATGTTAACTCAAGCAATGGGAACTCAAACAACAGGAACTCATGCAGCAGAAGCTCAAGTAACGGGAATTCAAGCAATGGGAACTCAATCAACAGGGACTCAAGAAACAGAAACTCGAGCAATGGGAACTCAAGCGACAGGAACTCAAGCAGCAGAAGCCCAAGTAACGGGAATTCAAGCAATGGGAATTCAATCAACAGGGACTCAAGCAACAGAAACTCGAGCAATGGGAACTCAAGCAACAGGAACTCAAGCAGCAGAAGCTCAAGTAACGGGAATTCAAGCAATGGGAACTCAATCAACTGGGACTCAAGCAACAGAAACTCGAGCAATGGGAACTCAAGCAACAGGAACTCAAGCAGCAGAAGCTCAAGTAACGGGAATTCAAGCAATGGGAACTCAATCAACAGGGACTCAAGCAACAGAAACTCGAGCAATGGGAACTCAAGCAAAAGACACTCAAGCAACAGAAACTCAGGCAATGTTAACTCAAGCAATGTTAACTCAAGCAATGGGAACTCGAGCAACAGAAACTCAAGCAACAGAAGCGCAATTATTGGGAATTCAAGCAATCGGAACTCAATCAACAACGACTCAAGCAACAGAAACTCGAGCACTGGGAACTCAAGCAAAAGGAACTCAAGCAGCAGAAGCTCAAGTAACGGGAATTCAAGCAATGGGAACTCAATCAACAGGGACTCAAGCAAAAGAAACTCGAGCAATATGAACTCAAGCAACAGAAACTCAAGCAGCAGAAGCTCAAGTAACGGGTATTCAAGCAATGGGAACTCAATCAACCGGGACTCAAGCAACAGAAACTCGAGCAATGGGAACTCAAGCAACAGACACTCAAGCAACAGAAACTCAGGCAATGTTAACTCAAGCAATGTTAACTCAAGCAATGGGAAGTCGTGCAACAGAAACTCAAGCAACAGTAGCTCAAGTAACGGGAATTCAAGCAATGGGAACTCTATCAACCGGGACTCAAGCAACAGAAACTCGAGCAATGGGAACTCAAGCAACAGGAACTCAAGCAGCAGAAGCTTAAGTAACGGGAATTCAAGCTTTGGGAACTCAATCAACAGTGACTCAAGCAACAGAAACTCGAGCAATGGGAACTCAAGCAACAGAAACTCAAGCAGCAGAAGCTCAAGTACCGGGAATTCAAGCAATGGGAACTCAATCAACAGGGACTCAAGCAACAGAAACTCGAGCAATGGGAACTCAAGCAACAGACACTCAAGCAACAGAAACTCAGGTAATGTTCACTCAAGCAATGTTAACTCAAGCAATGGGAATTCGAGCAACAGAAACTCAAGCAACAGAAGCTCAAGTAACGGGAATTCAAGCAATGGGAACTCAATCAACAGGGACTCAAGCAACAGAAACTCGAGCAATGGGAACTCAAGCAACAGGAACTTAAGCAGCAGAAGCTCAAGTAACGGGAATTCAAGCAATGGGAACACAGTCAACAGGGACTCAAGCAACAGAAACTCGAGCAATGGGAACTTAAGCAACAGAAACTCAAGCAGCAGAAGCTCAAGTAACGGGAATTCAAGCAATGGGAACTCAATCAACAGGGACTCAAGCAACAGAAACTCGAGCAATGGGAACTCAAGCAACAGGAACTCAAGCAGCAGAAGCTCAAGTAACGGGAATTCAAGCAATGGGTACTCAATCAACAGGGACTCAAGCAACAGAAACTCGAGCAATGGGAACTCAAGCAACAGGAACTCAAGCAGCACAAGTTCAAGTAACAGGAATTCAAGCAATGGGAACTCAATCAACAGGGACTCAAGCAACAGAAACTCGAGCAATGGGAACTCAAGCAACAGGAACTCAAGCAGCAGAAGCTCAAGTAACGGGAATTCAAGCAATGGGAACTCAATCAACAGGGACTCAAGCAACAGAAACTCGAGCAATGGGAACTCAAGCAACAGGAACTCAAGCAGCAGAAGCTCAAGTAACGGGAATTCAAGCAATGGGAACACAATCAACAGGGACTCAAGCAACAGAAACTCGAGCAATGGGAACTCAAGCAACAGGAACTCAAGCAGCAGAAACTCAAGTAACGGGAATTCAAGCAGTGGGAACTCAATCAACAGGGACTCAAGCAGCAGAAACTCGAGCAATGGGAACTCAAGCAACAGGAACTCAAGCAGCAGAAGCTCAAGTAACGAGAATTCAAGCAATGGGAACTCAATCAACAGGGACTCAAGCAACAGAAACTCGAGCAATGGGAACGCAAGCAACAGGAACTCAAGCAGCAGAAGCTCAAGTAACGGGAATCCAAGCAATGGGAACTCAATCAACAGAAACTCAAGCAACAGAAACTCGAGCAATGGGAACTCATGCAACAGACACTCAAGCAACAGAAACTCAGGCAATGTTAACTCAAGCAATGTTAACTCAAGCAATGGGAACTCGAGCAACAGAAACTCAAGCAACAGAAGCTCAATTAATGGGAATTCAAGCAATGGGAACTCAATCAACAGGGACTCAAGCAACAGAAACTCGAGCAATGGGAACTCAAGCAACAGGAACTCAAGCAGCAGCAGCTCAAGTAACGGGAATTCAAGCAATGGGAACTCAATCAACAGGGACTCAAGCAACAGAAACTCGAGCAATGGGAACTCAAGCAACAGAAACTCATGCAGCAGAAGCTCAAGTAACAGGAATTCAAGCAATGGGAACCCAATCAACAGGGACTCAAGCAACAGAAACTCGAGCAATTTGAACTCAAGCAACAACACTCAAGCAACAGAAACCCAGGCAATGTTAACTCAAGCAATGTTAACTCAAGCAATGGGAACTCGAGCAACAGAATCTCAAGCAACAGAAGCTCAAGTAACGGGAATTCAAGCATTGGGAACTCAATCAACAGGGACTCAAGCAACAGAAACTCGAGCAATGGGAATTCAAGCAACAGGAACTCAAGCAGCAGAAGCTTCAGTAACGGGAATTCAAGCAATGGGAACTCAATCAACAGGGACTCAAGCAACAGATACTCGAGCAATGGGAACTCAAGCAACAGACACTCAAGCAACAGAAACTCAGGCAATGTTAACTCAAGCAATGTTAACTCAAGCAATGGGAACTCAAACAACAGGAACTCAAGCAGCAGAAGCTCAAGTAACGGGAATTCAAGCAATGGGAACTCAATCAACAGGGACTCAAGAAACAGAAACTCGAGCAATGGGAACTCAAGCGACAGGAACTCAAGCAGCAGAAGCCCAAGTAACGGGAATTCAAGCAATGGGAATTCAATCAACAGGGACTCAAGCAACAGAAACTCGAGCAATGGGAACTCAAGCAACAGGAACTCAAGCAGCAGAAGCTCAAGTAACGGGAATTCAAGCAATGGGAACTCAATCAACTGGGACTCAAGCAACAGAAACTCGAGCAATGGGAACTCAAGCAACAGGAACTCAAGCAGCAGAAGCTCAAGTAACGGGAATTCAAGCAATGGGAACTCAATCAACAGGGACTCAAGCAACAGAAACTCGAGCAATGGGAACTCAAGCAAAAGACACTCAAACAACAGAAACTCAGGCAATGTTAACTCAAGCAATGTTAACTCAAGCAATGGGAACTCGAGCAACAGAAACTCAAGCAACAGAAGCGCAATTATTGGGAATTCAAGCAATCGGAACTCAATCAACAACGACTCAAGCAACAGAAACTCGAGCACTGGGAACTCAAGCAAAAGGAACTCAAGCAGCAGAAGCTCAAGTAACGGGAATTCAAGCAATGGGAACTCAATCAACAGGGACTCAAGCAAAAGAAACTCGAGCAATATGAACTCAAGCAACAGAAACTCAAGCAGCAGAAGCTCAAGTAACGGGTATTCAAGCAATGGGAACTCAATCAACCGGGACTCAAGCAACAGAAACTCGAGCAATGGGAACTCAAGCAACAGACACTCAAGCAACAGAAACTCAGGCAATGTTAACTCAAGCAATGTTAACTCAAGCAATGGGAAGTCGTGCAACAGAAACTCAAGCAACAGTAGCTCAAGTAACGGGAATTCAAGCAATGGGAACTCTATCAACAGGGACTCAAGCAACAGAAACTCGAGCAATGGGAACTCAAGCAACAGGAACTCAAGCAGCAGAAGCTTAAGTAACGGGAATTCAAGCTTTGGGAACTCAATCAACAGTGACTCAAGCAACAGAAACTCGAGCAATGGGAACTCAAGCAACAGAAACTCAAGCAGCAGAAGCTCAAGTACCGGGAATTCAAGCAATGGGAACTCAATCAACAGGGACTCAAGCAACAGAAACTCGAGCAATGGGAACTCAAGCAACAGACACTCAAGCAACAGAAACTCAGGTAATGTTCACTCAAGCAATGTTAACTCAAGCAATGGGAATTCGAGCAACAGAAACTCAAGCAACAGAAGCTCAAGTAACGGGAATTCAAGCAATGGGAACTCAATCAACAGGGACTCAAGCAACAGAAACTCGAGCAATGGGAACTCAAGCAACAGGAACTTAAGCAGCAGAAGCTCAAGTAACGGGAATTCAAGCAATGGGAACACAGTCAACAGGGACTCAAGCAACAGAAACTCGAGCAATGGGAACTTAAGCAACAGAAACTCAAGCAGCAGAAGCTCAAGTAACGGGAATTCAAGCAATGGGAACTCAATCAACAGGGACTCAAGCAACAGAAACTCGAGCAATGGGAACTCAAGCAACAGGAACTCAAGCAGCAGAAGCTCAAGTAACGGGAATTCAAGCAATGGGTACTCAATCAACAGGGACTCAAGCAACAGAAACTCGAGCAATGGGAACTCAAGCAACAGGAACTCAAGCAGCACAAGTTCAAGTAACAGGAATTCAAGCAATGGGAACTCAATCAACAGGGACTCAAGCAACAGAAACTCGAGCAATGGGAACTCAAGCAACAGGAACTCAAGCAGCAGAAGCTCAAGTAACGGGAATTCAAGCAATGGGAACTCAATCAACAGGGACTCAAGCAACAGAAACTCGAGCAATGGGAACTCAAGCAACAGGAACTCAAGCAGCAGAAGCTCAAGTAACGGGAATTCAAGCAATGGGAACACAATCAACAGGGACTCAAGCAACAGAAACTCGAGCACTGGGAACTCAAGCAAAAGGAACTCAAGCAGCAGAAGCTCAAGTAACGGGAATTCAAGCAATGGGAACTCAATCAACAGGGACTCAAGCAAAGAAACTCGAGCAATATGAACTCAAGCATCAGAAACTCAAGCAGCAGAAGCTCAAGTAACGGGTATTCAAGCAGTGGGAACTCAATCAACCGGGACTCAAGCAACAGAAACTCGAGCAATGGGAACTCAAGCAACAGACACTCAAGCAACAGAAACTCAGGCAATGTTAACTCAAGCAATGTTAACTCAAGCAATGGGAAGTCGTGCAACAGAAACTCAAGCAACAGTAGCTCAAGTAACGGGAATTCAAGCAATGGGAACTCTATCAACAGGGACTCAAGCAACAGAAACTCGAGCAATGGGAACTCAAGCAACAGGAACTCAAGCAGCAGAAGCTTAAGTAACGGGTATTCAAGCTTTGGGAACTCAATCAACAGTGACTCAAGCAACAGAAACTCGAGCAATGGGAACTCAAGCAACAGAAACTCAAGCAGCAGAAGCTCAAGTACCGGGAATTCAATAATTGGGAACTCAATCAACAGGGACTCAAGCAACAGAAACTCGAGCAATGGGAACTCAAGCAACAGACACTCAAGCAACAGAAACTCAGGCAATGTTCACTCAAGCAATGTTAACTCAAGCAATGGGAACTCGAGCAACAGAAACTCAAGCAACAGAAGCTCAAGTAACAGGAATTCAAGCAATGGGAACTCAATCAACAGGGACTCAAGCAACAGAAACTCGAGCAATGGGAACTCAAGCAACAGGAACCTAAGCAGCAGAAGCTCAAGTAACGGGAATTCAAGCAATGGGAACTCAGTCAACAGGGACTCAAGCAACAGAAACTCGAGCAATGGGAACTTAAGCAACAGAAACTCAAGCAGCAGAAGCTCAAGTAACGGGGATTCAAGCAATGGGAACTCAATCAACAGGGACTCAAGCAACAGAAACTCGAGCAATGGGAAGTCAAGCAACAGGAACTCAAGCAGCAGAAGCTCAAGTAACGGGAATTCAAGCAATGGGAACTCAATCAACAGGGACTCAAGCAACAGAAACTCGAGCAATGGGAACTCAAGCAACAGGAACTCAAGCAGCACAAGTTCAAGTAACAGGAATTCAAGCAATGGGAACTCAATCAACAGGGACTCAAGCAACAGAAACTCGAGCAATGGGAACTCAAGCAACAGGAACTCAAGCAGCAGAAGCTCAAGTAACGGGAATTCAAGCAATGGGAACTCAATCAACAGGGACTCAAGCAACAGAAACTCGAGCAATGGGAACTCAAGCAACAGGAACTCAAGCAGCAGAAGCTCAAGTAACGGGAATTCAAGCAATGGGAACACAATCAACAGGGACTCAATCAACAGAAACTCGAGCAATGGGAACTCAAGCAACAGACACACAAGCAACAGAAACTCAAGCAATGTTAACTCAAGCAATGTTAACTCAAGCAATGGGAACTCGAGCAACAGGAACTCAAGCAACAGAAGCTCAAGTAACGGAAATTCAAGCAATGGGAACTCAATCAAAAGGGACTCAAGCAACAGAAACTCGAGCAATGGGAACTCAAGCAACAGGAACACAAACAGCAGAAGCTCAAGTAACGGGAATTCAAGCAATAGGAACTCAATCAACAGGGACTCAAGCAACAGAAACTCGAGCAATGGGAACTCAAGCAACAGGAACTCAAGCAGCAGAAGCTCAAGTAATGGGAATTCAACCAATGGGAACTCAATCAACAGGGACTCAAGCAACGGAAACTCGAACAATGGGAACTCAAGCAACAGACACCAGAGCAACAGAAACCCAGACAATGTTAACTCAAGCAATGTTAACTCAAGCAATGGGAACTCGAGCAACTGAAACTCAAGCAACAGAAGCTCAAGTAATGGGAATTCAAGCAATGGGAACTCAATCAACAGGGACTCAAGCAACAGAAACTCGAGCAATGGGAACTCAAGCAACAGACACTCATGCAACAGAAACTCATGCAATGTTAACTCAAGCAATGTTAACTCAAGCAATGGGAACTTGAGCAACAGAAACTCAAGTAACAGAAGCTCAAGTAACGGGAATTCAAGCAATGGGAACTCAATCAACAGGGACTCAAGTAACAGAAACTCGAGCAATGGGAATTCAAGCAACAGGAACTCAAGCATCAGAAACTCAAGTAACGGAAATTCAAGCAATGGGAACTCAATCAACAGGGACTCAAGCAACAGAAAAAAGAGCAATGGGAACTCAAGCAACAGGAACTCAAGCAGCAGAAGCTCAAGTAACGGGAATTCAAGCAATGGGAACTCAATCAACAGGGACTCAAGCAACAGAAACTCGAGCAATGGGAACTCAAGCAACAGACACTCAAGCAACAGAAACTCAGTCAATGTTAACTCAAGCAATGTTAACTCAAGCAATGGGAACTCGAGCAACAGAATTTAAAGCAACAGAAACTCAAGTAACGGGAATTCAAGCAATGGGAACTCAATCAACAGGGACTCAAGCAACAGAAAACTCGAGCAATGGGAACTCAAGCAACAGGAACTCAAGCAGCAGAAGCTCAAGTAACGGGAATTCAAGCAATGGGAACTCAATCAACAGGGACTCAAGCAACAGAAACTCGAGCAATGGGAACTCAAGCAACAGGAAATCAAGCAGCAGAAGCTCAAGTAACGGGAATTCAAGCAATGGGAACTCAATCAACAGGGACTCAAGCAACAGAAACTCGAGCAATGGGAACTCAAGCAACAGGAACTCAAGCAGCAGAAGCTCACGTAATGGGAATTCAACCAATGGGAACTCAATCAACAGGGACTCAAGCAACAGAAACTCGAGCAATGGGAACTCAAGCAACAGACACTCAAGCAACAGAAACTCAGGCAATTTTAACTCAAGAAATGTTAACTCAAGCAATGGGAACTCGAGCAACAGAAACTCAAGCAACAGAAGCTCAAGTAACGGGAATTCAAGCAATGGGAACTCATTCAACCGGGACTCAAGCAACAGAACCTCGAGCAATGGGAACTCAAGCAACAGGAACTCAAGCAGCAGAAGCTCAAGTAACGGGAATTCAAGCAATGGGAACTTAATCAACAGGGACTCAAACAACAGAAACTCGAGCAATGGGAACTCAAGCAACAGGAACTCAAGCAGCAGAAGCTCAAGTAACGGGAATTCAAGCAATGGGAACTCAATCAACAGGGACTCAAGCAACAGAAACTCGAGCAATGGGAACTCAAGCAACAGGAACTCAAGCAGCAGAAGCTCAAGTAATGGGAATTCAAGCAATGGGAACTCAATCAACAGGGACTCAAGCAACAGAAACTCGGGCAATGGGAACTCAAGCAACAGGAACTCAAGCAGCAGAAGCTCAAGTAACGGGAATTCAAGCAATGGGAACTCAATCAACAGGGACTCAGGCAACAGAAACTCGAGCAATGGGAACTCAAGCAACAGACACTCAAGCAACAGAAACTCAGGCAATGTTAACTCAAGCAATGGGAACTCGAGCAACAGAAACTCAAGCAACAGAAGCTCAAGTAACGAGAATTCAAGCAATGGGAACTCAATCAACAGGGACTCAAGCAGCAGAAGCTCAAGTAACGGGAATTCAAGCAATGGGAACTCAATCAACAGGGACTTAAGAAACAGAAACTCGAGCAATGGGAACTCAAGCAACAGACACTCAAGCAACAGAAACTCATGCAATGTTAACTCAAGCAATGTTAACTCAAGCAATGGTAACCCGAGCAACAGAAACACACGCAGCAGAAGCTCAAGTAACGGGAATTCAAGCAATGGGAACTCAATCAACAGGGACTCCAGCAGCAGAAGCTCAAGTAACGGGAATTCAAGCAATGGGAACTCAATCAACAGGGACTCAAGAAACAGAAACTCGAGCAATGGGAACTTAAGCAACAGACACTAAATTAACAGAAACTCAGGCAATGTTAACTCAAGCAATGTTAACTCAAGCAATGGGAACTCAAGCAACAGAAACTCAAGCAACAGAAGCTCAAGTAACGGGAATTCAAGCAATGGGAACTCAAGCACAGGAACTCAAGCAGCAGAAGCTCAAGTAACGGGAATTCAAGCAATGGGAACTCTATCATCAGAGACTCAAGCAACAGAAACTCGAGCAATGGGAACTCAAGCAACAGTCACTCAAGCAACAGAAACTCAGGCAATGTTAACTCAAGCAATGTTAACTCAAGCAATGGGAACTCGAGCAACAGAAACTCAAGCAACAGAAGCCCAAGTAACGGGAAATCAAGCAATGGGAACTTAATCCACAGGGACTCAAGCAACAGAAACTCGAGCAATGGGAACTCAAGCAACTGAAACTCATGCAACAGAAACTCATGCAATGTTAACTCAAGCAGTGTTAACTCAAGCAATGGGAACTTGAGTAACAGAAACTCAAGTAACAGAAGCTCAAGTAACGGGAATTCAAGCAATGGGAACTCAATCAACAGGGACTCAAGTAACAGAAACTCGAGCAATGGGAATTCAAGCAACAGGAACTCAAGCATCAGAAACTCAAGTAACGGAAATTCAAGCAATGGGAACTCAATCAACAGGGACTCAAGCAACAGAAACTCGAGCAATGGGAACTCAAGCAACAGGAACTCAAGCAGCAGAAGCTCAAGTAACGGGAATTCAAGCAATGGGAACTCAATCAACAGGGACTCAAGCAACAGAAACTCGAGCAATGGGAACTCAAGCAACAGACACTCAAGCAACAGAAACTCAGTCAATGTTAACTCAAGCAATGTTAACTCAAGCAATGGGAACTCGAGCAACAGAATTTCAAGCAACAGAAACTCAAGTAACGGGAATTCAAGCAATGGGAACTCAATCAACAGGGACTCAAGCAACAGAAAACTCGAGCAATGGGAACTCAAGCAACAGGAACTCAAGCAGCAGAAGCTCAAGTAACGGGAATTCAAGCAGTGGGAACTCAATCAACAGGGACTCAAGCAACAGAAACTCGAGCAATGGGAACTCAAGCAACAGGAAATCAAGCAGCAGAAGCTCAAGTAACGGGAATTCAAGCAATGGGAACTCAATCAACAGGGACTCAAGCAACAGAAACTCGAGCAATGGGAACTCAAGCAACAGGAACTCAAGCAGCAGAAGCTCACGTAATGGGAGTTCAACCAATGGGACCTCAATTAACAGGGACTCAAGCAACAGAAACTCGAGCAATGGGAACTCAAGCAACAGACACTCAAGCAACAGAAACTCAGGCAATTTTAACTCAAGCAATGTTAACTCAAGCAATGGGAACTCGAGCAACAGAAACTCAAGCAACAGAAGCTCAAGTAACGGGAATTCAAGCAATGGGAACTCATTCAACCGGGACTCAAGCAACATAACCTCGAGCAATGGGAACTCAAGCAACAGGAACTCAAGCAGCAGAAGCTCAAGTAACGGGAATTCAAGCAATGGGAACTCAATCAACTGGGTCTCAAGCAACAGAAACTCGAGCAATGGGAACTTAAGCAACAGGAACTCAAGCAGCAGAAGCTCAAGTAACGGAAATTCAAGCAATGGAAACTCAATCAACAGGGACTCAAGCAACAGAAACTCGAGCAATGGGAACTCAAGCAACAGAAACTCTAGCAGCGGAAACTCAGGCAATGTTAACTCAAGCAATGGGAACTCGAGCAACAGATATTCAAGCAACAGAAACTCAAGTAACGGGAATTCAAGCAATGGGAACTTAAATAACAGGGACTCAAACAACAGAAACTCGAGCAATGGGAACTCAAGCAACAGGAACTCAAGCAGCAGAAGCTCAAGTAACGGGAATTCAAGCAATGGGAACTCAATCAACAGGGACTCAAGCAACAGAAACTCGAGCAATGGGAACTCAAGCAACAGAAACTCTAGCAGCAGAAACTCAGGCAATGTTAACTCAAGCAATGGGAACTCGAGCAACAGAAATTCAAGCAACAGAAGCTCAAGTAACGGGAATTCAAGCAATGGGAACTTAATCAACAGGGACTCAAACAACAGAAACTCGAGCAATGGGAACTCAAGCAACAGGAACTCAAGCAGCAGAAGCTCAAGTAACGGGAATTCAAGCAATGGGAACTCAATCAACAGGGACTCAAGCAACAGAAACTCGAGCAATGGGAACTCAAGCAACAGGAACTCAAGCAGGAGAAGCTCAAGTAATGGGAATTCAAGCAATGGGAACTCAATCAACAGGGACTCAAGCAACAGAAACTCGGGCAATGGGAACTCAAGCAACAGGAACTCAAGCAGCAGAAGCTCAAGTAACGGGAATTCAAGCAATGGGAACTCAATCAACAGGGACTCAGGCAACAGAAACTCGAGCAATGGGAACTCAAGCAACAGACACTCAAGCAACAGAAACTCAGGCAATGTTAACTCAAGCAATGGGAACTCGAGCAACAGAAACTCAAGCAACAGAAGCTCAAGTAACGAGAATTCAAGCAATGGGAACTCAATCAACAGGGACTCAAGCAGCAGAAGCTCAAGTAACGGGAATTCAAGCAATGGGAACTCAATCAACAGGGACTTAAGAAACAGAAACTCGAGCAATGGGAACTCAAGCAACAGACACTCAAGCAACAGAAACTCATGCAATGTTAACTCAAGCAATGTTAACTCAAGCAATGGTAACCCGAGCAACAGAAACACACGCAGCAGAAGCTCAAGTAACGGGAATTCAAGCAATGGGAACTCAATCAACAGGGACTCCAGCAGCAGAAGCTCAAGTAACGGGAATTCAAGCAATGGGAACTCAATCAACAGGGACTCAAGAAACAGAAACTCGAGCAATGGGAACTCAAGCAACAGACACTAAATTAACAGAAACTCAGGCAATGTTAACTCAAGCAATGTTAACTCAAGCAATGGGAACTCAAGCAACAGAAACTCAAGCAACAGAAGCTCAAGTAACGGGAATTCAAGCAATGGGAACTCAAGCACAATAACTCAAGCAGCAGAAGCTCAAGTAATGGGAATTCAAGCAATGGGAACTCAATCAACAGAGACTCAAGCAACAGAAACTCGAGCAATGGGAACTCAAGCAACAGTCACTCAAGCAACAGAAACTCAGGCAATGTTAACTCAAGCAATGTTAACTCAAGCAATGGGAACTCGAGCAACAGAAACTCAAGCAACAGAAGCCCAAGTAACGGGAAATCAAGCAATGGGAACTTAATCAACAGGGACTCAAGCAACAGAAACTCGAGCAATGGGAACTCAAGCAACAGGAACTCAAGCAGCAGAAGCTCAAGTAACGGGAATTCAAGCAATGGGAACTCAATCAACAGGGTCTCAAGCAACAGAAACTCGAGCAATGGGAACTCAAGCAACAGGAACTCAAGCAGCAGAAGCCCAAGTAACGGGAATTCAAGCAATGGGAACTCAATCAACAGGGACTCAAGCAACAGAAACTCGAGCAATGGGAACTCGAGCAACAGGAACTCAAGCAGCAGAAGCTCAAGTAACGGGAATTCAAGCAATGGGAACTCAATCAACAGGGACTCAGGCAACAAAATCTCGAGCAATGGGAACTCAAGCAACAGACACACAAGCAACAGAAACTCAGGCAATGTTAACTCAAGCAATGTTAACTCAAGCAATGGGAACTCGAGCAACAGAAACTCAAGCAACAGAAGCGCAAGTAACGGGAATTCAAGCAATGGGAACTCAATCAACAGGGTATCATCAAAAGAAACTCGATCAATGGAAACTCAAGCAACAGACACTCAAGCAACAGAAACTAAGGCAATGTTAACTCAAGCAATTTTAACTCAAGCAATGGGAACTCAATCAACAGAAACTCAAGCAACAGAAGCTCAAGTAATGGGAATTCAAGCAATGGGAACTCAAGCAACAGGGACTCAAGCAACAGAAACTCGAGCAATGGGAACTCAAGCAACAGGAACTCAAGCAGCAGAAGCTCAAGTAACGGGAATTCAAGCAATGGGAACTCAATCAACAGGGACTCAAGCAACAGAAACTTGAGCAATGGGAACTTAAGCAACAGGAACTCAAACTGCAGAAGCTTAAGTAACGGGAATTCAAACAATGGGAACTCAAGCAACAGGGACTCAAGCAACAGAAACTCGAGCAATGGGAACTCAAGCAACAGGAACTCAAGCAGCAGAAGCCCAAGTAACGGGAATTAAAGCAATGGGAACTCAATCAACAGGGACTCAAGCAACAGAAACTCGAGCAATGGGAACTCAAGCAACAGGAACTCAAGCAGCAGTAGCTCAAGTAACGGGAATTCGAGCAATGCGAACTCAATCAACAGGGACTCAAGCAACAGAAACTCGAGCAATGGGAACTCAAGCAACAGACACTCAAGCAACAGAAACTCAGGCAATGTTAACTCAAGCAATGTTAACTCAAGCAATGGGAATTGAGCAACAGATACTCAGGCAACAGAAGCTCAAGTAACGGGAATTCAAGCAATGGGAACTCAATCAACAGGGACTCAAGCAACAGAAACTCGAGCAATGGGAACTCAATCAACAGGAACTCAAGCAGCAGAAGCTCAAGTAACGGGAATTCAAGCAATGGGAACTAAATCAACAAGTACTCAAGCAACAGAAACTCGAGCAGTGGGAACTCAAGCAACAGGAACTCAAGCAGCAGAAGCTCAAGTAACGGGAATTCAAGCAATGGGAACTCAATCAACAGGGACTCAAGCAACAGAAACTCGAGCAATGGGAACTTAAGCAACAGACACTCAAGCAACAGAAACTCAGGCAATGTTAACCCAAGCAATGTTAACTCAAGCAATGGGAACTCGAGCAACAGAAACTCAAACAACAGAAGCTCAAGTAACGGGGAATTCAAGCAATGGGAACTCAATCAACATTGACTCAAGCAACAGAAAGTCGAGCAATGGGAACTCAAGCAACAGACACTCAAGCAACAGAAACTAAGGCAATGTTAACTCAAGCAATGTTAACTCAAGCAATGGGAACTCGAGCAACAGAAACTCAAGCAACAGAAGCTCAGGTAACGGGAATTCAAGCAATGGGAACTCAATCAACAGGGACTCAAGCAACAGAAACTCGAGCAATGGGAACTCAAGCAACAGGAACTCAAGCAGCAGAAGCTCAAGTAATGGGAATTCAAGCAATGGGAACTCAATCAACAGGGACTCAAGCAACAGAAACTCGGGCAATGGGAACTCAAGCAACAGGAACTCAAGCAGCAGAAGCTCAAGTAACGGGAATTCAAGCAATGGGAACTCAATCAACAGGGACTCAGGCAACAGAAACTCGAGCAATGGGAACTCAAGCAACAGACACTCAAGCAACAGAAACTCAGGCAATGTTAACTCAAGCAATGGGAACTCGAGCAACAGAAACTCAAGCAACAGAAGCTCAAGTAACGAGAATTCAAGCAATGGGAACTCAATCAACAGGGACTCAAGCAGCAGAAGCTCAAGTAACGGGAATTCAAGCAATGGGAACTCAATCAACAGGGACTTAAGAAACAGAAACTCGAGCAATGGGAACTCAAGCAACAGACACTCAAGCAACAGAAACTCATGCAATGTTAACTCAAGCAATGTTAACTCAAGCAATGGTAACCCGAGCAACAGAAACACACGCAGCAGAAGCTCAAGTAACGGGAATTCAAGCAATGGGAACTCAATCAACAGGGACTCCAGCAGCAGAAGCTCAAGTAACGGGAATTCAAGCAATGGGAACTCAATCAACAGGGACTCAAGAAACAGAAACTCGAGCAATGGGAACTCAAGCAACAGAAACTCTAGCAGCAGAAACTCAGGCAATGTTAACTCAAGCAATGGGAACTCGAGCAACAGAAATTCAAGCAACAGAAGCTCAAGTAACGGGAATTCAAGCAATGGGAACTTAATCAACAGGGACTCAAACAACAGAAACTCGAGCAATGGGAACTCAAGCAACAGGAACTCAAGCAGCAGAAGCTCAAGTAACGGGAATTCAAGCAATGGGAACTCAATCAACAGGGACTCAAGCAACAGAAACTCGAGCAATGGGAACTCAAGCAACAGGAACTCAAGCAGCAGAAGCTCAAGTAATGGGAATTCAAGCAATGGCAACTCAATCAACAGGGACTCAAGCAACAGAAACTCGGGCAATGGGAACTCAAGCAACAGGAACTCAAGCAGCAGAAGCTCAAGTAACGGGAATTCAAGCAATGGGAACTCAATCAACAGGGACTCAGGCAACAGAAACTCGAGCAATGGGAACTCAAGCAACAGACACTCAAGCAACAGAAACTCAGGCAATGTTAACTCAAGCAATGGGAACTCGAGCAACAGAAACTCAAGCAACAGAAGCTCAAGTAACGAGAATTCAAGCAATGGGAACTCAATCAACAGGGACTCAAGCAGCAGAAGCTCAAGTAACGGGAATTCAAGCAATGGGAACTCAATCAACAGGGACTTAAGAAACAGAAACTCGAGCAATGGGAACTCAAGCAACAGACACTCAAGCAACAGAAACTCATGCAATGTTAACTCAAGCAATGTTAACTCAAGCAATGGTAACCCGAGCAACAGAAACACACGCAGCAGAAGCTCAAGTAACGGGAATTCAAGCAATGGGAACTCAATCAACAGGGACTCCAGCAGCAGAATCTCAAGTAACGGGAATTCAAGCAATGGGAACTCAATCAACAGGGACTCAAGAAACAGAAACTCGAGCAATGGGAACTCAAGCAACAGACACTAAATTAACAGAAACTCAGGCAATGTTAACTCAAGCAATGTTAACTCAAGCAATGGGAACTCAAGCAACAGAAACTCAAGCAACAGAAGCTCAAGTAACGGGAATTCAAGCAATGGGAACTCAAGCACAATATCTCAAGCAGCAGAAGCTCAAGTAACGGGAATTCAAGCAATGGGAACTCAATCAACAGAGACTCAAGCAACAGAAACTCGAGCAATGGGAACTCAAGCAACAGTCACTCAAGCAACAGAAACTCAGGCAATGTTAACTCAAGCAATGTTAACTCAAGCAATGGGAACTCGAGCAACAGAAACTCAAGCAACAGAAGCCCAAGTAACGGGAAATCAAGCAATGGGAACTTAATCAACAGGGACTCAAGCAACAGAAACTCGAGCAATGGGAACTCAAGCAACAGGAACTCAAGCAGCAGAAGCTCAAGTAACGGGAATTCAAGCAATGGGAACTCAATCAACAGGGTCTCAAGCAACAGAAACTCGAGCAATGGGAACTCAAGCAAAAGGAACTCAAGCAGCAGAAGCCCAAGTAACGGGAATTCAAGCAATGGGAACTCAATCAACAGGGACTCAAGCAACAGAAACTCGAGCAATGGGAACTCAAGCAACAGGAACTCAAGCAGCAGAAGCTCAAGTAACGGGAATTCAAGCAATGGGAACTCAATCAACAGGGACTCAGGCAACAAAATCTCGAGCAATGGGAACTCAAGCAACAGACACACAAGCAACAGAAACTCAGGCAATGTTAACTCAAGCAATGTTAACTCAAGCAATGGGAACTCGAGCAACAGAAACTCAAGCAACAGAAGCGCAAGTAACGGGAATTCAAGCAATGGGAACTCAATCAACAGGGTATCATGCAAAAGAAACTCGATCAATGGAAACTCAAGGAACAGAGACTCAAGCAACAGAAACTAAGGCAATGTTAACTCAAGCAATTTTAACTCAAGCAATGGGAACTCAATCAACAGAAACTCAAGCAACAGAAGCTCAAGTAATGGGAATTCAAGCAATGGGAACTCAAGCAACAGGGACTCAAGCAACAGAAACTCGAGCAATGGGAACTCAAGCAACAGGAACTCAAGCAGCAGAAGCTCAAGTAACGGGAATTCAAGCAATGGGAACTCAATCAACAGGGACTCAAGCAACAGAAACTTGAGCAATGGGAACTTAAGCAACAGGAACTCAAACAGCAGAAGCTTAAGTAACGGGAATTCAAACAATGGGAACTCAAGCAACAGGGACTCAAGCAACAGAAACTCGAGCAATGGGAACTCAAGCAACAGGAACTCAAGCAGCAGAAGCCCAAGTAACGGGAATTAAAGCAATGGGAACTCAATCAACAGGGACTCAAGCAACAGAAACTCGAGCAATGGGAACTCAAGCAACAGGAACTCAAGCAGCAGTAGCTCAAGTAACGGGAATTCGAGCAATGGGAACTCAATCAACAGGGACTCAAGCAACAGAAACTCGAGCAATGGGAACTCAAGCAACAGACACTCAAGCAACAGAAACTCAGGCAATGTTAACTCAAGCAATGTTAACTCAAGCAATGGGAATTGAGCAACAGATACTCAGGCAACAGAAGCTCAAGTAACGGGAATTCAAGCAATGGGAACTCAATCAACAGGGACTCAAGCAACAGAAACTCGAGCAATGGGAACTCAATCAACAGGAACTCAAGCAGCATAAGCTCAAGTAACGGGAATTCAAGCAATGAGAACTAAATCAACAAGTACTCAAGCAACAGAAACTCGAGCAGTGGGAACTCAAGCAACAGGAACTCAAGGAGCAGAAGCTCAAGTAACGGGAATTCAAGCAATGGGAACTCAATCAACAGGGACTCAAGCAACAGAAACTCGAGCAATGGGAACTTAAGCAACAGACACTCAAGCAACAGAAACTCAGGCAATGTTAACCCAAGCAATGTTAACTCAAGCAATGGGAACTCGAGCAACAGAAACTCAAACAACAGAAGCTCAAGTAACGGGAATTCAAGCAATGGGAACTCAATCAACATTGACTCAAGCAACAGAAAGTCGAGCAATGGGAACTCAAGCAACAGACACTCAAGCAACAGAAACTAAGGCAATGTTAACTCAAGCAATGTTAACTCAAGCAATGGGAACTCCAGCAACAGAAACTCAAGCAACAGAAGCTCAGGTAACGGGAATTCAAGCAATGGGAACTCAATCAACAGGGACTCAAGCAACAGAAACTCGAGCAATGGGAACTCAAGCAACAGGAACTCAAGCAGCAGAAGCTCAAGTAACGGAAATTCAAGCAATGGGAACTCAAACAACAGGGACTCAAGCAACAGAAACTCGAGCAATGGGAACTCAAGCAACAGGAACTCAAGCAGCAGAAGCTCAAGTAACGGGAATTCAAGCAATGGGAACTCAATCAACAGGGACTCAAGCAACAGAAACTCGAACAATGGGAACTTAAGCAACAGACACTCAAGCAACAGAAACTCAAGCAAAGTTAACTCAAGCAATGTTAACTCAAGCAATGGGAACTCGAGCAATAGGAACTCAAGCAACAGAAGCTCAAGTAACGGAAATTCAAGCAATGGGAACTCAATCAACAGGGACTCAAGCAACAGAAACTCGAGCAATGGGAACTCAAGCAGCAGATGCTCAAGTAACGGGAATTCAAGCAATGGGAACTCAATCAACAGGGACTCAAGCAACAGAAACTCGAGCAATGGGAACTCAAGCAACAGACACTCAAGCAACAGAAACTCAGGCAATGTTAGCACAAGCAATGTTAACTCAAGCAATGGGAACTCGAGCAACAGAAACTCAAGCAACAGAAGCTCAAGTAACGGGAATTCAAGCAATGGGAACTCAATCAACAGGGACTTAAGCAACAGAAACTCGAGCAATGGGAACTCAAGCAACAGACACTAAAGCAACAGAAACTAATTCAATGTTAACTCGAGCAATGTTAACTCAAGCAATGGGAACTCGAGCAACAGAAACTCAAGCAACAGAAGCTCAAGTATCGGGAATTCAAACAATGGGAACTCAATCAACAGGGACTCAAGCAACAGAAACTCGAGCAATGGGAACTCAAGCAACAGGAACTCAAGCAGCAGAAGCTCAAGTAACTGGAATTCAAGCAATGGGAACTCAATCAACAGGGACTCAAGCAACAGAAAGTCGAGCAATGGGAACTCGAGCAACAGGAACTCAAGCAGCAGAAGCTCAAGTAACGGGAATTCAAGCAATGGGAACTCAATCAACAGGGACTCAAGCAACAGAAACTCGAGCAATGGGAACTCAAGCAACAGGGACTCAAGCAGCAGAAGCTCAAGTAACGGGAATTCAAGCAATGGGAACTCAATCAACAGGGACTCAAGCAACAGAAACTCGAGCAATGAGAACTCAAGCAACAGACACTCGAGCAACAGAAACCCAGGCAATGTTAACTCAAGCAATGTTAACTCAAGCAATGGGAACTCGAGCAACAGAAACTCAAGCAACAGAAGCTCAAGTAACGGGAATTCAAGCAATGGGAACTCAATCAACAGGGACTCAAGTAACAGAAACTCGAGCAATGGGAACTCAAGCAACAGACACTCATGCAACAGAAACTCAGGCAATGTTAACTCAAGCAATGTTAACTCACGCAATGGGAACTCGAGCAACAGAAACTCAAGCAACAGAAGCTTAAGTAACGGGAATTCAAGCAATGGGAACTTAGTCAACAGGGACTCAAGTAACAGAAACTCGAGCAATGGGAACTAATGCAACAGGAACTCAAGCAGCAGAAGCTCAAGTAACGGGAATTCAAGCAATGGGAACTCAATCAACAGGGACTCAAGCAACAGAAATTCGAGCAATGAGAACTCAAGCAACAGGAACTCGAGCAGCAGAAGCTCAAGTAACGGGAATTCAAGCAATGGGAACTCAATCAACAGGGACTCAAGCAACAGAAATTCTTGCAATGGGAACTCAAGCAACAGGAACTCAAGCAGCAGAAGCTCAAGTAACGGGAATTCAAGCAATGGGAACTCAATCAACAGGGACTCAAGCAACAGAAACTCGAGCATTGGGAACTCAAGCAACAGACACTCAAGCAACAGAAACTAAATCAATGTTAACTCAAGCAATGTTAACTCAAGCAATGGGAACTCGAGCAACAGAAACTCAAGCAACAGAAACTCAAGTAACGGGAATTCAAGCAATGGGAACTCAATCAACAGGGACTCAAGCAACAGAAACTCGAGCAATGTGAACTCAAGCAACAGGAACTCATGCAGCAGAAGCTCAAGTAACGGGAATTCAAGCAATGGGAACTCAATCAACAGGGACTCAAGCAACAGAAACTCGAGCAATTTGAACTCAAGCAACAGGAACTCAAGCAGCAGAAGCTCAAGTAACGGGAAATCAAGCAATGGGAACTCAATCAACAGGGACTCAAGCAACAGAAACTCGAGCAATGGGAACTCAAGCAACAGACACTCAAGCAACAGAAACTCAGGAATCTTAACTCAAGCAATGTTAACTCAAGCAATGGGAACTCAAGCAACAGAAACTCAAGCAACAGAAGCTCAAGTAATGGGAATTCAAGCAATGGGAACTCAATCAACAGGGACTCAAGCAACAGAAACTCGAGCAATGGGAACTCAAGCAACAGGAACTTAAGCAGCAGAAGCTCAAGTAACGGGAATTCAAGCAATGGGAACTCAATCAACAGGGACTCAAGCAACAGAAACTCGAGCAATGGGAACTCAAGCAACAGGAACTCAAGCAGCAGAAGCTCAAGTAACGGGAATTCAAGCAATGGGAACTCAATCAACAGGGACTCAAGCAACAGAAACTCGAGCAATGGGAACTCAAGCAACACGAACTCAAGCAGCAGAAGCTCAAGTAACGGGAATTCAAGCAATGGGAACTCAATCAACAGGGACTCAAGCAACAGAAACACGAGCAATGGTAACTCAAGCAACAGACACTCAAGCAACAGAAACTCAGGCAATGTTAACTCATGCAATGGGAACTCGAGCAACAGAAACTCAAGCAACAGAAGCTGAAGTAACGGGAATTCAAGCAATGGGAACTCAGTCAACAGGGACTCAAGCAGCAGAAGCTCAAGTAACGGAAATTCAAGCAATGGGAACTCAATCAACAGGGACTCAAGCAACAGAAACTCGAGCAATTGGAACTCAAGCAACAGACACTCAAGCAACAGAAACTCAGGCAATGTTAACTCAAGCAATGTTAACTCAAGCAATGGGAACCCGAGCAACAGAAACTCAAGCAGCAGAAGCTCAAGTAACGGGAATTCAAGCAATGGGAACTCAATCAATAGGGACTCCAGCAGCAGAAGCTCAAGTAACGGGAATTCAAGCAATGGGACTCAATCAACAGGGACTCAAGCATTATAAACTCGAGCAATGGGAACTCAAACAACAGACACTCAAGCAACAGAAACTCAGGGAATGTTAACTCAAGCAATGTTAACTCAAGCAATGGGAACTCAAGCAACAGAAACTCAAGCAACAGAAGCTCAAGTAACGGGAATTCAAGCAATGGGAACTCAAGCACAGGAACTCAAGCAGCAGAAGCTCAAGTAACGGGAATTCAAGCTTTGGGAACTCAATCAACAGTGACTCAAGCAACAGAAACTCGAGCAATGGGAACTCAAGCAACATGAACTCAAGCAGCAGAAGCTCAAGTAATGGAAATTCAAGCAATGGGAATTCAATCAACAGGGACTTAAGCAACAGAAACTCGAGCAATGGGTACTCAAGCAACAGGAACTCAAGCAGCAGAAGCTCAAGTAACGGGAATTCAAGCAATGGGAACTCAATCAACAGGGACTCAAGCAACAGAAACTGGAGCAATGGGAACTCAAGCAACAGGAACTCAAGCAGCAGAAGCTCAAGTAATGGGAATTCAAGCAATGGGAGCTCAATCAACAGGGACTCAAACAACAGAAACTCGAGCAATGGGAACTCAAGCAACAGGAACTCAAGCAGCAGAAGCTCAAGTAACGGGAATTCATGCAATGGGAACTCAATCAACAGGGACTCAAGCAACAGAAACTCGAGCAATGGGAATTCAAGCAACAGACACTCAAGCAACAGAAACTCAGGCAATGTTAACTCAAGCAATGTTAACTCAAGCAATGGGAACTCGAGCAACAGAAACTCAAGCAACAGAAGCTCAATTAACGGGAATTCAAGCAATGGGAACTCAATCAACAGGGACTCAAGCAACACAAACTCGAGCAATGGGAACTCGAGCAACAGGAACTCAAGCAGCAGAAGCTCAAGTAACGGGAATTCAAGCAATGGGAACTCAATCAACAGGTACTCAAGCAACAGAAACTCGAGCAATGGGAACTCAGGCAACAGGAACTCAAGCAGCAGAAGCTCAAGTAACGGGAATTCAAGCAATGGGAACTCAATCAACAGGGACTCAGGCAACAGAAACTCGAGCAATGGGAACTCAAGCAACAGGAACTCAAGCAGCAGAAACTCAAGTAACGGGAATTCAAGCAATGAGAACTTAATCAACAGGGACTCAAGCAACAGAAACTCGAGCAATGGGAACTCAAGCTACAGGAACTCAAGCAGCAGAAGCTCAAGTAACGGGAATTCAAGCAATGGGAACTCAATCAACAGGGACTCAAGCAACAGAAACTCGAGCAATGGGAACTCAAGCAGCAGGGACTCAAGCAGCAGAAGCTCAAGTAACGGGAATTCAAGCAATGGGAACTCAATCAACAGGGTCTCAAGCAACAGAAACTCGAGCAATGGGAACTCAAGCAACAGACACTCAAGCAACAGAAACTCAGGCAATGTTAACTCAAGCAATGTTAACTCAAGCAATGGGAACTCGAGCAACAGAAACTCAAGCAACAGAAGCTCAAGTAACGGGAATTCAAGCAATGGGAACTCAATCAACAGGGACTCAAGCAACAGAAACTCGAGCAATGGGAACTCAAGCAACAGGAACTCAAGCAGCAGAAGCTCAAGTAACGGGAATTCAAGCAATGGGAACTCAATCAACAGGGACTCAAGCGACAGAAACTCGAGCAATGGGAACTTAAGCAACAGGAACTTAAGCAGCAGAAGCTCAAGTAACGGGAATTCAAGCAGTGGGAGTTCAATCATCAGGGACTCAAGCAACAGAAACTCGAGCAATGCGAACTTAAGCAACAGACACTCAAGCAACAGAAACTCAGGCAATGTTAACTCAAGCAATGTTAACTCAAGCAATGGGAACTCTAGCAACAGAAACTCAAGCAACAGAAGCTCAAGAAACGGGAATTCAAGCAATGGGAACTCAAGCACAGGAACTCAAGCAGCAGAAGCTCAAGTAACGGGAATTCAAGCTTTGGGAACTCAATCAACAGTGACTCAAGCAACAGAAACTCGAGCAATGGGAACTCAAGCAACATGAACTCAAGCAGCAGAAGCTCAAGTAATGGAAATTCAAGCAATGGGAATTCAATCAACAGGGACTTAAGCAACAGAAACTCGAGCAATGGGAACTCAAGCAACAGGAACTCAAGCAGCAGAAGCTCAAGTAACGGGAATTCAAGCAATGGGAACTCAATCAACAGGGACTCAAGCAACAGAAACTCGAGCAATGGGAACTCAAGCAACAGGAACTCAAGCAGCAGAAGCTCAAGTAATGGGAATTCAAGCAATGGGAGCTCAATCAACAGGGACTCAAGCAACAGAAACTCGAGCAATGGGAACTCAAGCAACAGGAGCTCAAGCAGCTGAAGCTCAAGTAACGGGAATTCATGCAATGGGAACTCAATCAACAGGGACTCAAGCAACAGAAACTCGAGCAATGGGAACTCAAGCAACAGACACTCAAGCAACAGAAACTCAGGCAATGTTAACTCAAGCAATGTTAACTCAAGCAATGGGAACTCGAGCAACAGAAACTCAAGCAACAGAAGCTCAATTAACGGGAATTCAAGCAATGGGAACTCAATCAACAGGGACTCAAGCAACAGAAACTCGAGCAATGGGAACTCAAGCTACAGGAACTCAAGCAGCAGAAGCTCAAGTAACGGGAATTCAAGCAATGGGAACTCAATCAACAGGTACTCAAGCAACAGAAACTCGAGCAATGGGAACTCAGGCAACAGGAACTCAAGCAGCAGAAGCTCAAGTAACGGGAATTCAAGCAATGGGAACTCAATCAACAGGGACTCAAGCAACAGAAACTCGAGCAATGGGAACTCAAGCAACAGGAACTCAAGCAGCAGAAACTCAAGTAACGGGAATTCAAGCAATGGGAACTTAATCAACAGGGACTCAAGCAACAGAAACTCGAGCAATGGGAACTCAAGCTACAGGAACTCAAGCAGCAGAAGCTCAAGTAACGGGAATTCAAGCAATGGGAACTCAATCAACAGGGACTCAAGCAACAGAAACTCGAGCAATGGGAACTCAAGCAGCAGGGACTCAAGCAGCAGAAGCTCAAGTAACGGGAATTCAAGCAATGGGAACTCAATCAACAGGGTCTCAAGCAACAGAAACTCGAGCAATGGGAACTCAAGCAACAGACACTCAAGCAACAGAAACTCAGGCAATGTTAACTCAAGCAATGTTAACTCAAGCAATGGGAACTCGAGCAACAGAAACTCAAGCAACAGAAGCTCAAGTAACGGGAATTCAAGCAATGGGAACTCAATCAACAGGGACTCAAGCAACAGAAACTCGAGCAATGGGAACTCAAGCAACAGGAACTCAAGCAGCAGAAGCTCAAGTAACGGGAATTCAAGCAATGGGAACTCAATCAACAGGGACTCAAGCGACAGAAACTCGAGCAATGGGAACTTAAGCAACAGGAACTCAAGCAGCAGAAGCTCAAGTAACGGGAATTCAAGCAGTGGGAACTCAATCATCAGGGACTCAAGCAACAGAAACTCGAGCAATGGGAACTTAAGCAACAGACACTCAAGCAACAGAAACTCAGGCAATGTTAACTCAAGCAATGTTAACTCATGCAATGGGAACTCGAGCAACAGAAACTCAAGCAACAGAAACTCAGGCAATGTTAACTCAAGCAATGTTAACTCAAGCAATGGGAACTCGAGCAACAGAAACTCAAGCAACAGAAGCTCAAGTAACGGGAATTCAAGCAATGGGAACTCAATCAACAGGGACTCAAGCAACAGAAACTCGAGCAATGGGAACTCAAGCAACCGGAACTCAAACAGCAGAAGCTCAAGTAACGGGAATTCAAGCAATGGGAACTCAATCAATACGTACTCAAGCAACAGAAACTCGAGCAATGGGAACTCAAGCAACAGGAACTCAAGCAGCAGAAGCTCAAGTAACGGGAATTCAAGCAATGGGAACTCAATCAACAGATACTCAAGCAACAGAAACTCGAGCAATGGGAACTCAAGCAACAGGAACTCAAGCAGGAGAAGCTCAAGTAACGGGAATTCAAGCAATGGGAACTCAATCAACAGGGACTCAAGCAACAGAAACTCGAGCAATGGGAACTCAAGCAACAGGAACTCAAGCAGCAGAAGCTCAAGTAACGGGAATTCAAGCAATGGGAACTCAATCAACAGGGACTCAAGCAACAGAAACTCGAGCAATGGGAACTCAAGCAACAGGAACTCAAGCAGCAGAAGCTCAAGTAACGGGAATTCAAGCAATGGGAACTCAATCAACAGGGACTCAAGCAACAGAAACTCGAGCAATGGGAACTCAAGCAACAGGAACTCAAGCAGCAGAAGCTCAAGTAACGGGAATTCAAGCAGTGGGAACTCAATCAACAGGGACTCAAGCAACAGAAACTCGAGCAATGGGAACTCAAGCAACAGACACTCAAGCAACAGAAACTCAGGCAATGTTAACTCAAGCAATGTTAACTCAAGCAATGGGAACTCGAGCAACAGAAACTCAAGCAACAGAAACTCATACAACAGAAACTCAGCCAACAGAAACTTAAGAAAGCTAAAGTGAAATGGTTGCACATAAAATGTAAAGAAATAGAAAAAACAAGTAGTAGTTGGAAGGACATCTGCAGTATAAAGAATAGTTAAAATAAATTCCGGAAAATTTAAAGGAAAGACCGTCAACATTAAGAGAGTGAAAGGGTGTCCTCAGTCAAAAGCATAGGAGGTGGACAATAGGAAGAAAGAGTACATATCAGCCTCTACGAAGATGAGAAATCGTCAGCGAACGTGATGTAAGATACAATGTCTGTCAACTGCAAACACATAGTGGATATCATATTAGAACTACAACTTGATGGAGATGCCCAGAATTGTGGGGTATTCGGAGTTGACGGTAGCTCAGTGTTGGACAGAATTAGAACTGAGGGCAGGCAGACTCGTCGTCACGGCTCCGGTCGACCACCAAATCTGACCACCGCGGTCGGCCCAAGGGAGGATCGCCGTGTTTTACACCAAGCGCATATTATCCGCTTCACATCTGCAACTGCCACCCGAGAAAGGGAAATGGGCTGCCTATAACATTTTGCATCATCTTGTTCCATTAGTCGGAGACTAGCAGCAGGAAATTAATGCCCCAAGCGTAGGCTGCCGTTAACACCGCAACAGAAACGTCTGCGTTTGCAGTGGTACCCCTACCGAGAAGCACCGACTGCTTATTAATGGTGTCGCATTGTATTCAGTTACGAATCGCGGTTCTGCATTGCCTCTCATGACCATCGACAGCGTTTGTGGAGGCGACCTGACGAGAGGTTCTAGCCTTCCAAGGTTCTAGAGAAGCACAACGCCCTTACTGCTAGCGTCATTGTGTGGGTAGTGTAACGTCCCTGTGGATACGTTTGACAACTAAATATTAAATATACAAACTATATGCATTATTGTTAAATTGTTATTGTTAAAAGTGAAATATTACTCTGACACTAGAAACAGCGATGGAATCTGTAATTATATACATTTAGCAAATATTTACTTTGTGATTGCTAAAGCCTATGACGAGGATGTGTACAGAAGAAACTAATAAGCAAGCGCTGTATGTATATACAATCATTTCATAAGACTATCGCTGGGGGTTCTGTTCGATTTGCTCTCTCTTGCTATTGTCTTGTCGATTTTTTCACTTTCTACTGAGCTAATTTACTCGATGCGAGTAATAGCGAGCTGCTGTTGTCAGACCTGTTATTTTGTTAAATTTGATTTATTCTTAAATAGAGAGCTAGCAGTAAATGTGGTTACATGTTTTCATTTGTCACATTCTTGAGTTCTCAGCATTTTTAGCGAACGCTGCTACGGGAACGAACGGAACTTCGCTGGCGTCCTTCTTGTCCGCCATTACCTGGAAATTTTTATTTTCAGTGATTATTTATGAAATAGCGCAACCTAATACGTGCAGACAATTATTTAATTCTGTTCTTGCAAGAGTAAAAGTGAAAGATATAGAATTTTAACAACATTACTGATTTATGGGGGATATTTTGCAGCATTGAAACCTTGCATTTGTGGTGTCTAATGAATACTTCATCCGCAAGTAGGTACAAACGCTTAACGTTGCAAGATTGTTTTTCTTGCGAAGATTTAACAAATCATTTTCACTTGTACCGGAATACTTTTAAAGACATAAGGTCCAATTACTTTCAGTATATAAAGTACTGAGTACGAAAGTGGATAGATATTGTTTCTGTGGCCTATGTGTAATACAAAACTGTACTGACAAGAACCCACACAATTACTTTCGCGTTTATAGACGAAGTATGAAACCTCGTTTTTAAAGAGTGCATAGCCTTTTGCCGGCCGTTGGTGGCCGAGCGGTTCTAGGCGCTTCAGTCTGGAACCTCGCGACCGCTACGGTCGCAGGTTCGAATCCTGCCTCGGGCATGGATGTGTGTGATGTCCTTAGGTTAGCTAGGTTTAAGTAGTTCTAAGTTTTAGGGGACTGATGACCTAAGAAGTTAAGTCCCATAGTACTCAGCGGTTCTGGCGCTACAGTCTGGAACCGCGCGACCGCTACGGTCGCAGGTTCGAATCCTGCCTCGGGCATCGATGTGTGTGATGTCCTTAGGTTAGTTAGGTTTAAGTAGTTCTAAGTTCTCGGGGACTTATGACCTCAGCAGTTGAGTCCCATAGTGCTCAGAGCCATTTGAGCCCATAGTGCTCAGAGCCATTTGAAACATTTTTTTGCATAGCCTTTAAACATTTATAGCGGCACAACTTGCAAAAACGTTTTGTGTCCATAACAATAATAAGTTCTCCTTCCTAAAACACTAACATCGAAATAGCATTATTTTCCAAGATACTACAAAAGTACAGCCTATAAAATTAGAGGCTCGAGCAATAATACTTTATTTCTTATAATCATTTATTAGGTGTCATAGAAAATACTCGTCTAATTGGTGTACAACCAATTATTTCAGTGCATTAACTGTATGTGTTTGCATTTGTTGCATGTTACACGTGGGAGAGAGATCGCCCCTGACACGCGGAAGAAGTTAGCCGGAAGTTTATGACTGCATATCTCAAACAGAAAGTTCTAGGTAAATGTGAGGTCGGTAGTGTATAATTTCTCACTGTCGACTAATAACTAACTGTGGATGCACAGCAGAACTACGGTAAGGGTAGTGACATATTTCAGTCAATAGCACTGAATCATTTACATGTGTGTTTTTTGTGACACTTTTTGTGTAAGGTTTTATTGTATTTTAGATTTGTGTATGTATTACGAAGACTTGATGTGACTCGTGTGACTTACATGGTTAGATTGAGAAAACAAGTAGAATAGCAAGCTAGCCAAGGCTTATATGATATTGAAACTGTACCACCAACAGAGCACCAGTCTGAAAGTTTGGTAGAATTTACGGATGCCGGTAATCGGCCAGAATCCGAAATGATAAGTGAAACAGGTGCACCGTCTTTTGGTAGTAGCAATATGACAGAAATCACTAGTGATACTACATCTACAAAGCGAAGTGATCATAGGGAGACTGATAGATTACCGAATGTGGCTATTGGTTCATCCATAGCTGATCTTTTCGCTGAGCTCTTGCGTAAATTACAAGAGAGGGGCCAATAACGCGAATTGTTACAAGCCAAAAGAGACAAAGAACGTGATCGTTTATTGTACGAACTCGAAAATAAAACCCTAGAGAAAATTAAAGGAATTAGAGAAGCATACAAAGATTTGCCAGAACTTGTGCAAAGTTTGTCTGCACAAGTAACTGCACTATGAACTGAACAGTTAAAGGTAAAGGATAATGTAGCAGAAATCACCGAAAGGTATGGTGATTTAACTATTGAAGCTAATGAAAGTGTAGAACGTAAATATGAGGAAGAAATTAAGAAACGTGATGATAGCTTTAAGCAGAGGTTGCAGGCTAAAGATAACGAAATAATTAATCACGTTGAAACCTAACTAAAAAATGCGATCCAACGCACAACGCGTGAGAACGTAGATGGTTATCTAAGTTCTGCAACACCTTTGTCAGGTGACGCAGTGTTGAGAAACAAAATTAACGCAACAGTTTGGCAGCGGCATGCTCCAGAGTGTGTAGACACAGAAATTGTGCCATGAATGATAATAGTCAGAGTGCGAACGTTCGTTCGGCACGCACTGATAGATACGGCAATGCACTTTCCCGAGCGAACTGACACAACAAAACATGTGCAACTATCCATGCGAAAAGATGCAGCAGAAAACTTGGAACTTTCCTTGTGGGCAGATGCAACAAAACACCTGTCATTCGCACAGTTATAGTCACCGCCCGATGCAACACACTTCGGTTGTGGGAGCTTTGCCTCCAAAGTCAGAATCAGAAGTGGAAGAAAGCCTAATAAAATGGGACTCAATTTCAACCACTTACGGATGACCAAAAATCTGTACTTTCTGTAGTTTTTGTACGTAATTTTAAAAAAATACTGCCCAAAACATGAAGTGAGAGGCAACGAGTACATTTCATTCGGTCTCACATTCAGGGAGAACCCGCATTGTGGGCAACACAAATTTCTGAAACCTGCAAAACGCGAGGAATGCCTGAAAAGGCATTCTAGGCCAAATTTAGGTCAAACGGGATTCAGGAGCGTTTATGCTAACAGGTACGTTCGCAAGATCTTTATAATCCGAGACAAGGGACTCTCAGACAATACTTTGAACGATATATTAATAACACTCGCTATTGGGACGTGGAGCTTCACCAAGTCTAGAAACAAATACTACAGTTGCACCAGTAAATGGTAGACCTTACCAATGACTTTTCTTATCGTCATCTTCTATTTTATCCCAGCCTGATGAAATAGTTTATGATCCGGTTCATAACACGCGTTTGCTGGTTGGAACGGGCACAGCTCCTACACCAACGTCGCCCACGAATAATTTTCACCATCCACGTGCAACTCCGGGATAACTGCCTGCCATGCATTGCTGTCCTTAAAACATAACGGTTTTCAATTTCGCTACTATCAAGTCAAGCCAGTATCTGTGGTCAGGACTTACAAGGGAACCTCTCCATCGCATCCCCCCGTCAGATGTAGTTGTAAGTTGGCACAGTGGATAGGCCTTGAAAAACTGAACACAGATCAATTGAGAAAACAGGAAGAAGTTGTGTGGAACTATGAAAAAAATAAGCAAAATATACAAACTGAGTAGTCCATTCCAAGAAAAGCAATATCAAAGAAAATCTGAACTCAGGTGCGCCGTGGTCCCGTGGTTAGCGCGACCAGCTGCGAAGCGAGAGGTCCTTGGTTCAAGTCTTCCTTCGAGAGTAAAACTTTATTTTTTATTTTCAGACAATTATCAGAGTTCAGGCACTCACACATAATCAATTTCGCTCTCCAAAACTCCAGGACATGTTCAGATTTGCTTGGACATATGCAGGATTTGACGGTCTACACACAGAAAAATTTGAAAACGTTAAAAACATATGTTTTGACAGAGCACAGTGAAAAGTGCGCGACTGTGAAACTGTTGGATTCATTTGTTGCAGTTTATGTGACAAACTCTTATGTTTTCATCACTTTTTTGGGAGTAATTCTCAGATCCACAAGAAAACCTAAATCGGGCAATGTAGAAGAATCTTTTTACCCATTCGCCAAGTGTACAAGTTAGGTGGGTCGACAACATATTCCTGTCATGTGACGCACATGCCCTCACTAGTGTCGTATAGAATATATCAGATGTGTTTTCCTGTGGAGGAATCGGTTGACCTATGACCTTGCGATCAAATGTTTTCGGTTCCCATTGGAGAGGCACGTCCTTTCGCCTACTAATCGCACGCTTTTGCGGTGCGGTCGCAAAACACAGACACTAAACTTATTACAGTGAACAGAGACGTCAATGAACGAATGGACAGATCATAACTTTGCGAATATAAAGAAAAACTTTTCACTTGAAGGGAGACTTGAACCAAGGACCTCTCGCTCCGCAGCTGCTCGCGGTAACCACGGGACCACGGCGCTCCTTAGCGCAGAATTTCCTTGATGTTGCTTATGTTGGTATGGACTACTCTGTTTGTATATTTTGCTTATTTTTTTCATAGTTCCATACAACGTCTTCTGTTTTCTCGATTGATCTGTGTTCAGTTTTTAAAGGCCTATCCACTGTGCCGACTTATAACTAAATCTGAGGGGGGTGCGATGGGGAGGTTCCCTTGTTAGCATTCCTGTGTTCAAAGATTTGGCAATTGGAAAAGAAATAAGGAAACATGTATGCATCAGGTAACATGCAGAACTGTAAACTATGTACGACATGTTCTATATACGAAGAATAAGTCCTTCAGACAAGACAAAGAAACGAAGAAATATAAAGTTATAACAGTGTGTCATCTAACAAGGACTTCCATCATAAAGCGTGTTAGAGAAACTGTGACAACAGGTATTTGGTGTTGGACGTTACGATGTCAACGCAGTCTGTCGTTCGTAAAACTAGACTGTGAAGTGATATATGCGTGTTCGTAAGACTATAATATATTAACAGTTTGTGACGACCGCAGAAATGTAGCGAATGTGTAGAACTGCAGATATTTCTTCGCAGACAACAATATGCATGTTCGTTAACGACTGGTGATACTCTCTTAACAGTGTACAAACGCAATGCTAAGGCTGGCAGGATGCGTAGTACCAGCGAGCAGGCGACAGCAGCGACAGTTACCGATTACGTGAAAGATGCGTTTACGGAAGGATGTATACCAACGTAGCGCAATCCGCAGTGGCTAACATTCATGCGAAATTCTTTCTGTTTGTAACGCCAATGAACAGAAGCTTCAGAACTGGTCTTGATGGAACAATAACGTCAACTAATTACCAGGCTTTCTCTCCGTAGCGTGTAACATCAAAAGCACACAATGTCTAATCCCATGTCGATGGTTTTCATGAACTTGCATGGTGGATATGTGCGGCCATGGCAGTTTCAGCCCATTGTACGACATCACAACACGTCGGCGGCAGCAACTGAGCAGTCGTCTGACAGGGTACCGGGTTCGATCTACAGTTCCTGCCCGGCGTTCCATCAACCACACTCCGAGACCAACACGGCGTATGGTCCAGACTACAGCCACGGCATTGCTAGCGGCAGCCGTCGAAGATCATAATCAAGACCACTGGGGATTTTGCATTGAATAATGCTGTCAAATATTAAATTGAAAGAAGGTTGTAAACATTTCGTCCAAATCAGAAACATTTAACTGCGTACGAAAAGCACTTGCGAAAATTCATACTTTTTTGACATAGTATGTGAAATGTAAATGATTTTCGTATTTACTGATTAAATGATTTGAAGGATATTTAGTATGAAGGAGATGGTCGGTTCATGCCTGGTTTTTTCTGAGCCGTTTTTCCCAGAGCGCCGCTCCCGAACGGGTGGACCTAAACGTTTACGAATGGCTTACGTATTTGGACCTCCTATTCATTAAACAAAGACACTTTAAAACTGCATAAACTCTTATAATACTGAGCAGAATAGTTAATGAGATTAAATCTAAGCTACAGGGACTGGTTTAACAATTTCAGCCTTTAGTAGGGATAATCAAACTGTGAAACTAAATGTAAACTTTTAATAACGGATATTTAATCGTCGTGCAAGCTTGTGATCGTGTGGCATTGTAACAAACTGTGACAGTCAAGTGAATACTGTGCGTCAGATACGCCTGTGGAATCCCCACGACAAACATTTCACTTATGTGTGGTTATTCATTATTCTGATACTAGAAACAGTGTAATTGTGTACATTTAGTAAATATTTCGTTTATGATTGCTAAAGACTAAGAGAAGGATGTGTATAGAAGAACCCAACCTGTAAAAGCTGGCTGCTATATACAGGGTGTTACAAAAAGGTACGGCCAAACTTTCAGGAAACGTTCCTCACACACAAATAAAGAAAAGTTGTTATGTGGACATGTGTCCGGAAACGCATAATTTCCATGTTAGCGCTCATTTTAGTTTCGTCAGTATGTACTGTACTTCCTCGATTCACCGCCAGTTGGCCCATTTGAAGGAAGATAATGTTTACTTAGGTGCTTGTGTTGACATGCGACTCATTGCTCTACAGCCCTAGCATCAAGCACATCAGTACGTAGCATCAAAAAGTTAGCGTTCATCATGAACGTGTTTTTGCAGACAGTGCAATGTTTACAGATGCGGAGTTGGCCGATGCCCATTTGATGTATGGATTAGCACGGGGCGATAGCCGTGGCGCGGTACGTTTGTATCGAGACAGATTTCCAGAACGACGGTGTCCCGACAGGAAGACGTTCGAAGCAATTGATCGGCGTCTAATGGAGCACGGAACATTCCAGCCTATGACTCGCGACTGGGGAAGACCTAGAACGACGAGGACATCTGCAATGGACGAGGCAATTCTTCGTGCAGTTGACGATAACCCTAATGTCAGCGTCAGAGAAGTTGCTGCTGTACAAGGTAACGTTGACCACGTCACTGCATGGAGAATGCTACGGGAGAACCAGTTGTTTCCGTACCATGTACAGCGTGTGCAGGCACTATCAGCAGCTGGTTGGCCTCCACGGGTACATTTCTGCAAATGGTTCATCCAACAATGTTTCAATCATCATTTCAGTGCAAATGTTCTCTTTACGGATGAGGCTTCATTCCAACGTGATCAAATTGTAAATTTTCACAATCAACATGTGTGGGCTGACAAGAATCCGCACGCAATTGTGCAATCACGTCATCAACACAGATTTTCTGTGAACGTTTGGGCAGGCATTGTTGGTGATGTCTTGATTGGGCCCCATGTTCTTCCACCTACGCTCAATGGAGCACGTTATCATGATTTCATATGGGATACTCTACCTGTGGTGCTAGAACATGTGCCTTTACAAGTACGACACAACGTGTGGTTCATGCACGATGGAGCTCCTGCACAATTCAGTCGAAGTGTTCGTACGCTTCTCAACAACAGATTCGGTGACCGATGGACTGGTAGAGGCGGACCAATTCCATGGCCTGCACGCTCTCCTGACCTCAACCATCTTGACTTTCATTTATGGGGGCATTTGAAAGCTCTTGTCTACGCAACCCCGGCACCAAATGTAGAGATTCTTCGTGCTCGTATTGTGGACGGCTGTGATAGAATACGCCATTCTCCAGGGCTGCAGCAGCGCGTCAGGGATTCCATGCGACGGAGGGTGGATGCATGTATCCTCGCTAACGGCGGACATTTTGAACATTTCCTGTAACAAAGTGTTTGAAGTCACGCTGGTACGTTCTGTTGCTGTGTGTTTCCATTCCATGATTAATGTGATTTGAAGAGAAGTAATAAAATGAGCTCTAACATGGAAAGTAAGCGTTTCCGGACACATGTCCACTTAACATTCTTGTATTTTCTTTCTTTGTGTGTGAGGAATGTTTCCTGAAAGTATGGCCGTACCATTTTGTAACACCCTGTATAATAGTGTGATAAGCTTATCGCTCGGAGTTCTGTTAGTTTTGTTCTCTCTTGATATTGTCTTGTCGCTTTATTCGCCTGCTACTGGTCTGATATACTCGATGTAATAACGAACTGCTGCTCTCAGGTCTGTTATTCTGTTAAATTTGTTTTGTTTTGAAATAGAGACTTACAGTAAATGCGATTACATGTTTTCATTTTCAGAAATGTAATTCCTATTTGCCACATTGTTGTCCGCCATTAAGCGGAAATTTTAATTTTCAGTAATTACTTATGAAATAGTGCAACCTAAAGCGCACAGACTGTTATAGTATCATTCCACAGGAGGTCTGAGATTTGACTATCACAAATATTTTTCTACAAAGGGCATAGAACTGATGTAATTAAAAAGTCCAGAATCGATAACGGCTTGGCTCAAGGCTTAAGATACAATAATAAATTCTCAGTTTATGCTTGTGCAAAAGTAAAAGATATTGAACCTTAAAAACATTACTGATTTATGGGAGATATTTTGCAGTGTTAAATCTGTTTTTGTGATGTCTAATTCATACTTTTTGCGCAGGTAGGTACAGACGCTTAACGTCGCGGGATTGGTTTCTTGCGTAGACAGACTAAATTATTTTCACGTTACTTTCAAAGACTTAAGCTCCAGTTATTTTCAGTATATAAAGTACTGAGTACAAAAGTTGATAGCCGGCCGGTGTGGCCGTGCGGTTAAAGGCGCTTCAGTCTGGAACCGCGTGACCGCTACGGTCGCAGGTTCGAATCCTGCCTCGGGCATGGATGTGTGTGAAGTCCTTAGGTTAGTTAGGTTTAAGTAGTTCTAAGTTCTAGGGGACTGATGACCACAGCAGTTAAGTCCCATAGTGCTCAGAGCCATTTGAACCATTTGAACAAAAGTTGATAAATATTATTTCTGTGGCCTACGTGTAAGGCAAGAGTGTGCTAACATGAACGAACGCAATTACTTTCATGTTTATAGACGAACTATCAAACTTCCTGATCTTAAAGGGCGTATTACATCACGTAAGAAAACATTTTGTGTCCATAACAATAATAATTCCTCCTTTCAAAAGACGCTAAATATCAAAAAATAGTCATGTTCTCCAATGAGATACCACACGGGATAACTCTGAAATCATAGCCATACGTCACTGACATACTGCCTCCCCATTTCTTACCTCTCACCTCGCAACAGTATCTCTCTGCCATTTTTCAAGATGGCTAGTTCTCGTACAAATTTGGTACTACCGTGACCAGCAGTTTCCCAGGTCTGTCTACTATATAACATGTGTCGGATCAGCTCGAACGTTATCAGTTCTGTCCCTGTGCCAGTATCAACGTTTTCAAGTATCAGTTACGACATCTGTGTATCGTCTTGGCTCAAGATACGACGCATAGGCCTGATGACACCCTTCCCAATGGAATCAGTGTATACATCTACGACTGAGGGGATGCAGCGTCATACTGAGAAGTGCACCCACACTGCCTAGTGCTTTGTGACTTCGATTCGATTCCGTGAAATAAATCACATTCCATCTTAACACGCGAAGTCTCGTTTCGTTTCATGCT
Source organism: Schistocerca americana (assembly GCF_021461395.2). NCBI lineage: Eukaryota > Metazoa > Arthropoda > Insecta > Orthoptera > Acrididae > Schistocerca > Schistocerca americana. The sequence continues at coordinate 246,616,646 of NC_060126.1, read as the reverse complement.
CCCCGTCCGAGAGCTTCACTTTTGTCAAGTAGCGTTCTCTGGTTAACAACTGGGATGCTTGAGCTGTCGAGAGATTTTCTAATCTGTGGTAATTAAAAAAATTGTAACTTCCTTCATATTTATCAGTCCGCTGAGTGGTTAGCACGGCGGTCTCTGACGCCAAGGGGCTGGGTCGGAGATTTTCTCCACTCAGGGACTGAGTGTTGTGTTACCCTCATTATCATTTCATCATCATCAGTGGAAGGCAGCGGGAAACCACCACTCGAATCACTTCCTTAGACCTCTCTTGACGAGGCTTCCCCTTATGACAAGAACACAAAGTAAGTCATATTTACCTTAGAATTATGCTTGAAATTGCAAAGAGCACGTTCCATCGCCACGACTTTTCTGGTGTACCTAATTTTACTGCATCACGTTTGCCAATTCTTTAACGCAGTTTTGTTAAAAATGTGATATTCATCTTTCATGTCGTCCACCTAATTATCATTGAGTCATACCACACTTCAGCCAAGCGCGCACGCTCGGGAAGGTCGCCGCATCTCATTTCCATCCACCTGCCCACGAGTACTTTCATTCCTTATGTGGCCGGCTAACCGGTATGAGCTGCCGAAGCACTCACCACCGCCTCTCGCTCCGCAATCCTGCTTCTTGTAAAGTCACATATTGCTATATTCTTTTCTTGAGGAATACGGTATTGCCTCCTCACTGTAATAGAATGACATCTGCATCACGCAACCTCATGACAACTACAATAGAAGAAAAGAAGCAGAAGCCTAAATCGGTACATTACATAGTTAATAATATTCCAATAACACATATGTTTAGTTCTTAACGTGTGTGAAAAATAATCAGAAGTTTAACTTTCATATTTGAAAATGTCTGTTTATGATGTCAATATGAAATTAATTAAAACCAAACTCTAATATTGAGCCATTATCATGATCACTTCCGATCCTCTAGCTTTTTAATTTTGTGTTGCCTTCTATTAACTTATAAACGCTAATTATTATCAGAATTTCTGTACACGAGATAAACATATGTGTGTACATATGTGATAAACTACAGCATGCCGTCTGATAGTTTTATACTGTTTTATTAAAATTCTGCTACCAATTGGTTTAAAAGAAAGTCAGTAAATTATAAAATCATTAAGTTCACTCTTAGAGTAAAAGCTTCTTCTATTTTTAACGTGTTGCATCTTCAACATACTTTCTTTCCTTCGTTTATGTCTTTGGTCACTAAGAAAACAATGATATCTTTGCTTAGTGAATTCTCTTTACTTAGCAATGTAAACATCGAGTGTAAAACACAAGTATGAATTACAGACTGACGCGATGAATATTCTGAAGCTATTTTAGGTGTCGCAGCGATTTGTTTAATGTGTGTTGTGCTATTTAAAGTGCAACAACTTATACATTACCCTGGAAGCGTGTAGGGACCATGGCAAGATGAAACACCGTTCACTGGAACATACGTACACTATTTGATCAAAAGTATCCGGACACCCCCAAAAATATACATTTTCATATTAGGTGCATTGTGCTGCCACCTACTGCCAGGTACTCCATATCAGCGGTCTCAGTAGTTATTAGGCATCGTGAGAGAGCAGAATGTCGCGCTCCGCGGAACTCACGGACTTCGAACTTGCTCAGGTGATTGGCTGTCACTTGTTTCATACGTCTGTCTGTACGCGATATTTCCACACTCCTAAACATTCCTAGGTCCACTATCTCCGATGTGACAGTGAAGTGGAAACGTACAGCACAAAAGCGTACAGGTCGACCTCGTCTGTTGACTGACAGAGACCGCCGACAGTAGAAGAGGGTCGTAATGTGTAATAGGCAGACATCTATCCAGACCATCACACAGGAATTCCAAAATGCATCAGGATCCACTGCAAGTAGTGTAACATTTAGGTGGGTGGTGAGAAAACTTGGATTTCGTGGTCGAGCGGCTGCTCATAAGCCACACATCACCCCGGTAAATGCCGAACAACACCTCGCTTGGTGGAGGACGCGTAAACATTGGAAGATTGAACAGTTCAAAAACATTGCGTGGAGTGTCGAATCACGGTACACAATGTGGCGATCCGATGGCAGTGTGTGGATATGGCGAATGCCCGGTGAATGTCATCTGCCATCGTGTGTAGTGCCAACCGTAAAATCCGGAGGCGGTGGTGTTACGGTGTGGTCGTATTTTCATGGAGAGGGCTTTCACCCCTTGTTGTTTTGGGTGTCAAAATCACAGAATGGGCCTATATTGATGTTTTAAGCAACTTCTTGGTTCCCAATGTTGAAGAGCAATTCGGGGGTGGCGATTGCATCTTTGAACACGATCGTCTGCCTGTTCATAATGCACGACCTATGGCTGAGGGGTTACACGACAATAACATCCCTGTAATGAACTGGCCTGCACAGAATCTTGACCTGAATCCTAAAGAACACCTCTAGGATGTTTTGGAACGCCGACTTCGTGCCATGGCTCACTGACCGACATCGATACCTCTCCTCAGTGCATCACTTCGTAAAGAATGGGCTGCCATTCCCCAAGAAACCTTCCAGCACCTGATTGAACGTATGCCTGCGAGAGTGGAAGCTATCATCAAGGCTAAGGGTGGACCAACACCAAACTGAATTCCAGCATTACCGATGGAGGGCGCCACTAACTTTTAAGTCATTTTCAGCCAGGTGTTCGGATACTTTTGATCAAATAGTGTATATGCATACTACTCTGCCACATTACATTGAAATACATACACGCATAATAGTTCCTTTTTCAGCATGGAAGTGGCACTAAATGCTCAAATATTCTTGTGCAGTGCTAGAGTTGACGACATGCTGCTGTTAACAACATTTATCTAACTGGAAACGTTAGACGTCTGAAGATGAGCATGAACGCCCGAAGCTAGTTATTTCTCTACAATAAATGCATTTTAAAGTCATTTGTCGTTCTTTGCATTATTCACCAACAGTTGAAGTATTTACTCTGTTGTCCACAATTTCTTCACAGTTGTCTTCCATTTATCTATATTTGTCTGTGCAACTGATTATCTTTGTTGAAGACGTCAATTCTCCCTCAGCATGTGACACTATTTCTGTTGACGTTGTACCACATCCTTCTTCATCAAGTCGGTGTGTACTGGTTTTGTCCAAATTTAACGACATTTATCGTACATAACAAATCTTTATTTCTTGCATCACAGTAGTTACTTGTGTAACGCACTTGTTCAGCGAAGGGCGTGCTATTGCCAAAAACTTAACATATTTGTTTAGAGGCGCCAACTTTCTCCTTCATCCGTCGTACGCAGCTTTTTTCTGTTGGTGCACATTATCGGAAGCAAATTAATAGCACTTGTTGCTGGAACCTTACATCACGATTTCCCCGAGTTAACAGGCACGCTATACAATGTCGACCGTAGGAATAAATCGGTACAGCTTGGCGTCCATCGATACACGATAACGTAAGAGCTAATTCCCTCTCATGAACTTTAATGCGATTACTTTGATTTAGGCGCAATTTTCGTTCCTGTTTTGGCTAAGAGGATGGCATTTTTTACCTTCCTATCGCGTTGATGGGGAACTACCCGTAATACTTCGGTCGCGCAGTCTAGGTTTGAAGCCGTTAATTTCCATAACCACTTGCACTTCTCCTTTTGCCCCGAGTCTTTTCCGGCTCTTTTTACGTGGTCGATAATCCGGCAGAGCCGTAACGCTTCTGCGAAAGCGGTTCCCCTCCCGAGGATAAAAGCCAAATACCATGAAAGACAGCCCGCGGGCAACTTGGAGCGCCGCGATCTGCTTCCAGAGAACGGCAATTTCTGTTAATCGTCGCCAGCTGCGCTGTGTGTCGGCTTTTGCAGGCGAGCGAAGATTTGCGGTTAATAACTGTTATTAACGCGATTGCTGTCGTCCACAGTGAAGCCTACGAAGGCGAGATGAAAAGTCCTCGCACTTACACACAGGTGGCGTTGATGTCGGTGAACTTTTATTTCTATTGCGTTGGAAATAACGTTAAGGCATTACTCGACCGTTAACTTTGTCCGTGGAATAGTTTCCCCTTGTAGCCATTTTTAAAGTACTCGTGTAATTGTTTTGGATGGTTTACCACAAACAGAAAGTTACCCAAAGTTGGTGAAGGTCCATTAGAAGTTGAAAAATCTAGTTTCAAAAGTTAAGAATTAGACACGAATCTTTTTTTTGGAGTCGTCTGTCTTCTGAATGGTTTGATACAACCTGCCATAAATTCTTCTCCTGCTTCAACCTTTTCTTCTCAGAGCAGTCCTTGCACCCTACGTCTTGAATTATTTGTTAAATATAGTCCAGTCTCTGCCGGCCACTACAGTTTTTATCCTCTACAGCTCCCTCTAGTACCATGGAAGCCACAACAGACGTCCCATTTTCTTTTCAGTGTTTTCCACATATTCCTTTTCTCGGCGATTCTGCGGAAAGCCTCCTCATTCCTTACCCTCTCAGTCCACATAATTTTCAATATTCTTCTTTAGCACGACATCTCAAATGCTTCGATTCTCTCCTGTTAGTTTTCCCATTGTCCATGATTCACTACCACACAATTCTGTCCTCCAAACGTACAATCTCAAAAATTTCCTCCTCAGATTATGGCCAGTGTTTGATACCAGTCGACTTCTCTTGGCCAGCAATGCCCTCTTTGCATGTGCTAGTCTGCTTTTTATGTCCACTTTCCACCGTCCGTTATGGGTAAGTTTGCTTCCAAGGTAGCAGAATTCCTTATCTTCGTCTACTTAGTAATTTCCTTTTTTTTATGTTAAGAGTCGCGCTATTCTTGTTTCCACTAAGTATCATTATTTTTGTCTTTTCCTGTTTACTCTCAGTCTGTATTCTGTACTTATTAGACTGTTCATTCCATGCAATAGATTCTGTAATTTTTCTCCACTTTCACTGAGGATAGCGATGTTATCAGCGAATTTTATCATTGATGTTGTAAGTAGGCTGTTTAGGTTTTTATATTGGTAACGCCACGTAGCGTTCTGTATGAAAATCACTGGCTGTGCTGTGTGCAGTCTGTGGCTGGTTTGCGTTGTTGTTTTCTATTGTAGTGTTGGGCAGTTGGATCTGAACAGCGCGTAGCGTTGCGCAGCTGGAGGTGCGCCGCCAGCAGTGGTGGATGTGGGGAGAGAGATGGCGGAGTTTTGAGAGCGGATGATCTGGACGTGTGTCGAGACAGTAAATTTGTAAGACTGGATATCATGAACTGATTTTTATATATATATATATATATATATATATATATATATATATATATATATATATATATATATATATATATAATGACTTTTGAACACTATTAAGGTAAATACATTGTTTGTTCTTTATCAAAATCTTTCATTTGCTAACTACGCCTATCAGTAGTTAGTGCCTTCAGTTGTTTGAATCTTTTATTTAGCTGGCAGTAGTGGCGCTCGCTGTATTGCAGTAGTTCGAGTAACAAAGATTTTTGTGAGGTAAATGTGATTTGTGAAACGTATAGGTTAATGTTAGTCAGGGCCATTCTTTTGTAGGGATTTTTCAAAGTCAGATTGCGTTGCGCTAAAAATATTGTGTGTCAGTTTAGTGTTGATGAGAATAGGTAAAGAGCGAAATGTCTGAGTACGTTCAGTTCTGCTCAGCTGTTTGAAAATCAAATAATGTAAGAGGTTTATCAGCACAGTAATTCATTAATTTTTCTAAGGGGACGTTTCATAATGTCATTTTACCTCGAATTTCAGTCCCATTCTTGTGCCTTTCTTTTCTTTCCGTCAATGCTTCTTTGATGTAGAGATAGAGCAGTAGGAGCGAAAGCTACATTCCTGTCTTTCCCCCTTTTTAATCCGAGCACCGAGCGAGGTGGCGCAGTGTCTAGCACACTGGACTCGCGTTCGGGAGGACGACGGTTCAACCCCGCGTCCGGCCATCCTGATTTAGGTTTTCCGTAACTTCCCTCAATCGCTCCAGGCAAATTCCGGGATGGTTCCTTTGAAAGGGCACGGCCGACTTCCTTTCCCGTCCTTCCCTAATCCGATGAGACCTATGACCTCGCTGTCTGGACTCCTCCTCCAAACAACCCAACCCTAATCCAAGCATTTCGTTCTTGGTCTTCCACTCTTATTATTTCCTTTTGGCGCTCATATGTTGTGTATTACCCGTCTTTCTCTGTAGCTTACACCTATTTTTCTCGGAATCTCGAATGTCTTGCACCATTTTACATTGTCGAACGCTTTTTCCAGGTCAACAAAACCTATGAACGTGTCTTGATTTTTCTGCAACCTTTTTTTCGTTATCAACCGCAACATCATAAATGCCGTTCTGAGGCCTTTTCCTTTCGTATAGCGATACTGACCATCGTCTAGCCGATCTTCAATTTTCTTTTCCGTTCTTTTGTATGTTATTCTTGTCAGCAGCTTGGACGCATGAGCACGACTTGTCGGCTTTTACAGTCTTCGGTTTTGTGTGGATCATGTTTTTCCGAAGTCAGACGGTATATCGCCAGTCTCATTCACACTCTCATCACGCACTCAAACAACAGCGTGACTAGTCATTTTCTTGTCACTTCCGCCAGTTATTTTAGAAATTCCGACAAAAAACCAGAAATATAGAGCAATACCATGAATATCACGAAAGTCCAGCTGTCGTAGAAGACTAGAGTATATTCTGAACTCGGTCATTACGTCGTTCGAGTATTCCTGCATGAAGAAATGCTTCTCTTAAGAAGACTGTATCAGTACTTGTGAAACACAGATTGCTTTCGTCGCTAACAGTATCTTGCAATGGCAAATGTTGATGAAAATGTAGATTCCGTCTTTCTACATGTATGAAAATTCAATCACTAAGTGTGCCACTTTGTGACTATTGATGTGGACGCTGGTTATACAGTGTACGTTATTACTCGACAGTGATGACTGCAAGGCATGAAACTAGGAAAAACATACCTCAAGTGGATTTGATGTTTACGTGTAAGGTACATCTGTAGATAAGGCTAGTAGCCTAGAAATCGATCACGTTACAATAAAAACATTGAAAATCATCTGGCTGCAGTCTGACGCCAGTTCATTCTTACTCTCGACCTAAGCGACTTCATTTCCGCGTTTCCGTCAGTGATAGAACTTGCAAATGTTTTAGGAAGTGGTGGTATAGAAATTCGAATAAAACATTCCATTTCACATAAGTCCAGTAAATGGGTCCTGTAGTCCCCTTTCATTATCATTTTATTTGCTTTCCAATGATACTGAATTCTCTGGCATGCGTAAATGAATGAATGTGGGTGCGTTTCATTTTGCTATACAGTGAATTAGCCTGCTGCAGAGAATCAGCGGTAGTCGTACAGAACGGCCAACCCTTGTAGTTTTCAGGCAGGCAAAGAGGTTTTCTCCCCTTGTGTGAAAGTTACCGGTGTTAGGTTGGTGGCGGAAGCCTCATCTCTGGGTTTTTCTCGCCACGGGGTCGAGTGGGAGAGGTTGGAGTGTGTGAGACGGTCAGTCTGCTCCAGCTCGCCGAGGGTCTGCAGCCGAAGTCTCTTCTAAGAAGGGTGAGTTGACTTAACAGCGTGGCACGTTGCCTCATAGCGAGAGGGGAGCTTTTAGCTTTTGGTCTCGCGTTTCATCTTATAAATATTAATTTGCTGCGTCGCAGCAGACTTTTGCAGACTTTCAGTTTGATTCCTAATGCAGACTTGACTTTGATCCGTATGAAGAACGTAGCACAAAGGTGTTGCATATGTTGAAGCGCCCTCGGTTCATTGTGAAAGTTTGTCTGCCTGCAACTGCGTGTGTATGCATTCTAATCTTTTCCAAATGTTGGTAGTCTCATTACTTTATGTCCTGTGGAAACCATCCACATGGGTTAATATTACGGTTTGTTGGCCCTCTGACGTTATCCTTTGTCTATTCAAATGTGTCCTCTGTAAGATGTTAATTGTTCGCGACTGCGTGGTTTGATGTTACTAAAATTTGGCCACGGTGCGTAGAAATTGTGTTTCCGTGAACCACATGGGCACACAAGTCTGTTGTGAAACGTATAGCGTTTCACAAGCAATTGTGCTTAGTTACCAGGTAACAGTAGTCTATAGATGCATTACATCAATGTTTCAAGGAATAAATAATTTTGCCTCCAATCTTATCCAGTGTACCGATGATACGTTTCCGTTACCTACGCCATTTACCTTGTAGTTTTCCTTGTTAGTCCATCTCGGGTTCGAGTCCCGGTCAGGGCACACATTTTCAGCTATCCCTATCGCGGTATATCAACAACACCTGTCGGCAGCTGAGGGTTTCAATTAATTATCATTTATCCCGCTTTAGTCATAAACTATGATTTATGTGGTCTGTGCTATCATACCCTTCTATCATGTTATGTGTGTTTCCATATGCAGAGACCTGAAGACGACAGCGTTTGAGGTCAAAACTGGTTGTTGTTGTTCTTGTGGTCTTTAGTCCAGAGACTGGTTTGATGCAGCTCTCCATGCAAGCTTCTTCATCTCCGAGTAACTACTGCAGCCTACAACCTTCTGAATCTGCTTATTGTATTCATCTCTTGGTCTCTCTCTACGGTTTTTGCTCTCCACGTTTACCTCAAATACTAACTTGGTGATCAGAACGTGTACTACCAACCGATCCCTTATTTTAGTCATGTTGTCCCACAAATTCCTCTTCTCCCCAATTTTATTCAGTATTTCCTCATTAGTTACGTGATCTACCATCTAATTTGCAAAATTCTTCTGTAGCACCACATTTTGAAAGCTTCTATTCTTTTCTTGTCTCAACTATTTATCGTCCATGTTTCATCTCCATACACTCCACACAAATACTTTCAGGTTCCTGACATTTGAACTTACACTCGTTGTTCACAAGTTTCTCTTGTTTAGAATCGTTTCCCGTGCCATAGCCAGTCTACATTTTATATCCTCTCTAATTCGACCATCATTTATTTTGCTCCCCAAATAGCAAAACTAATGTACTACTTTAAGTGTCTCATTTCCTAATCTAATTCCCTCAGTGTCACATTATTTAATTCGACTACATTCCAGTATATTCGTTTTGCCTTTGTTGATGTTCATCTTATATTCTCCTTTCAAAACACTGTCCGTTTCGTTCAGGTGCCCTTCCAGGCCCTTTGCTTTCTCTGACAGAATTGCAGTGTCGTCGGCAAATGTCAAGGTTTTTATTTCTTCTCCACGAATTTTAATTCCTACTCCAGACTTTTTTTTTCTTTTGCTTCTTTTACTGCTTGATTAATATACTGATTGAATAACATCATGCATAGGCTAGAATCTTCTCTTACTTCTTTCTCAACCACTGCTCCCCTTTCACATCCCTCGACTCTTATAATGGTCATCTGGTTTCTGTACAAATTGTAAATAGCCTTTCGCTCCCTGTATTTTACCTCCGCCACTTTCAGAATTTGAAAGAGAATATTACAGTCAACATTGTCAAAAGCTTTCTCCAAGTCTACAAATGCTACAACCTTTATCTATCTCCTAGGATAAGTCATTGGGTCAGTACTGCCTCGCGTGTTCCAACATTTCTACGAAATCCAAACTGATCTTCCCCAGGGTCGGGTTCGGCCAGTTTTTCCATTCGTCTGTAAAGAATTCACGTCAGTATTTTGCAGCCATTACTTATTATACTGACAGTTCGATAATTTTCACGCCGTCGACACCGCCTTTCTTTGTGATTGTAATTGTCTATTGTTCTTGAAGTCTGACGGTATTTCGCCTGTCCCAAACATCTTGCTCATGGCTGGCTCTCCCAAGGTTATCAGTAGTTCTAATGGAATGTTGTCTAGTCCCAGGGCCTTTTTTTTGACTTATGTCGTTCTGTGTTACGTTAAATTCTTCACGCAATATCATATCTCCCATTCCATCTTCATCTATGGAGTGTTCCATTTCTGTAATATTGCCCTCAAGTACATCGCCCTTGTATAGACTCTACATACTCCATCCATCTTTCTGCTTTTCCTTCTTTGCTTAGGACTAGTTTTCCATCTGACCCCTTGACAGTCATACAAGTGGTTCTCTTTTTTCTAAGGGCCTCTCTAATTTTTCTGTAGGCAGTATGTATCTTACCACTAGTGACATATGCCTCTACATCCTTACATTTGTCCTCTGGCCATTCTTGCTTCGCCATTTTGCAGTTTGGGACGATCTCATTTTTTGGACGGTTGTATTCCCTTTCGCCTGCTCCATTTATTGCATTTTTATATTTTCTCCTTTCATTGATTAAACTCTATATCTTTTCTGTTACCCAAGAATTTCTAGTAGCCGTCGTCTCTTCACCTACTAGATCCTCTGTTGCCTTCACTATTTCATCTCTCAAAGCTATCCATTCTTTTTCTACTGTACTTCTTCCTCCTGTATTTGTCAGTCGTTCCCTAATGCTACTCTGAAACTCTCTACAACCTCTGGCTCTTTCAGTTTATCAGGTCCCATCTCGATACATTAATCGTTGTTACATAGGTCATGAATACGACTTTTCATAATGATGTGGAACGTGTCACTTTAACACAAAATAATTAATTAATTAAATAATTAATTTTTTTACAGTTACTACTTCATGTCTAAGAATTCATCTATTGTGTGGAAGGAGTTGTCATTCAGAAATTCTTTTAATTTGCTTTTAAATGTTGGTTGGCTATCTGTCCGACTTTTAATACTACTTGGCAAATGACCAAAGATTTTTGTGGCTGCATAATTCACCCCTTTCTGTGCCAAAGTGAGATTTAATCCAGAATAGTGAAGATCGTCCTTTCTTCTAGTGTTGTAGCTATGCACTTCGCTGTTTTTTTAAAATTGGAATGGGTTATTAATGACAAATTTCATAAGTGAATATATGTATTGTGAAGGTACCGTAAATATCTTGAGTCCCTTAAATAAATGACTGCAAGGTGATCTTGAGTGGGCTCCAGCTATTATTCGGATTACACGCTTTTTTTCAATGAATACTTTCTCTCTTAAGGACGAATTACCCGAAAATATGATGCCATATGAAAGCAATGAATGAAAATAAGCAAAGTAGGCTAATTTACTGATATGTTTATCATCAAAATTTGCAATAACCCTAATAGCATAAGTAGCTGAACCTAACCGTTTTAGCAGATCTTCAATGTGCTTCTTCCAGTTCAATTTTTCATCAATGCAGACACCCAGAATTTTTGAGTATTCTCTCTTAGCAACAGACTTCGGTTTATAGTCTATATTTATCAATGGTGTTATTCCATTTACTGTACAGAATTGTATAAACTGTGTTTTCTTAAAATTTAATGAGAGTGCATTTGTAGAGAACCACTTAATAATTTTCTGAAAGACATTATTTGCAATTTCCTCAGCTGATTCTTGGTTGTTGGGTGTGATTACTATACTTGTATCATCAGCAGAAAGAACTACCTTCGCATCTTCATGAAGATAGAGTGGCAAATCGTTAATATATATTATGAACAACAAGGGACGCAAGACTGAACGCTGTGGCACACCATTCTTGATACCTTCCCAGTTAGAGGACTCTGCTGGTTTTTGCAGACTATCTGTACTGTTAATTTCAATCCATTCTTCCAGTTAAGTATGAATTAAACCATTTGTCCACTGTCCCACTTATACCACAGTACTTAAGCTTATCTAGAAGAATTTCATGATTCACACAATCAAAAGCCTTTGAGAGATCACAAAATATCCCAATGAGTGATGTTTGGTTATTCAATGAATTTAATATTTGGTCATTGAAAGCATATGTAGCATTTTATGTTGAAAAGACTTTCTAAAAACCAAATTAACATTTTGTTAGTACTCCATTTTTACAAATGTATGATGCTACTCTTGAATGCATTACTTTTTCAAGAATTTTGGATAAAGCTGTTAGATGTGAGATTGGGCGCTAGTTGTTAGCATCAGATCTATCACCTTTTTTATGCAATGGGTTAATAATAGCGTATTTCAGTCTATCTGGAAAAATGCCCTGTTTCAGTGAGCTGCTACATATGTGGCTGAGAATCATACTTATTTGTTGGGAATAAGCTTTTAGTACTCTGTTGGAAATGCCATCAATTCCATGTGAGCTTTTACTTTTGAGTGAATTTATTATTTTCCTAATTTCAGTAGGAGAGGTGTGTTGAATTTCAGTCTTATCAAATTGCATAGCTACTGTCTCTTCCATATACTGACTTGCATTTTCTAATGAATAGCTGGATCCTATTTTCTCTACAATACTTAATATGATTATTAAAAATGTTTTCAACTTCTGGCTTCGTGTTAGCAAACTTCTCATTGTGTTTGATAGAAATACAGTCTTCCTGTGCTCTTGGTTGCCCTGTTTGCTTTTAACAGCATTCCAAAATGTTAAAATGATGCCATCTAATGTGTTAATCTCAAATATAGTACACATACTTCTGGACTTTTTAATAACTTTTCTTAATAAAGTGCCGTAGTTTTTACAATGTTTCCTGTTTTGAGATCATTACTCCTCCTAGCTATAAGATACATTTCCCTTTTCTGTTTACAAGATATTTTCATCACTTTAGCAAGCCATGACTTTTTACATTGTTTCTTATGATTATATTTTTTACTGTCTCTTTAGGAAACTGTTTTCAAATATACTCACAAAGATGTTATGAAATAGATTAAATTTTAAAGTAGCATCATGTTTCCTGTACACCTCATCCCACTCCAACTGTCGCAAGCTTTCCCTAAAATTTAGAATAGTTAAATCGTTAATTCAACACACTATTTTGGAGGACGGTTTTGCATTGCTTTATGGACATATACTACAACTAGCTGTACATCATGATCAAACAGACTATTATTAACAGGAAAAGTTTTTATTTGATTAAATTTATCGTGGTCTATGAAAACATCTATCAGTGTGCGGCTTCCTTGTACCACCCAAGTAGGAAAATTAATAACTGATGTCAAATTGAAAGAACCAGGTAATACTTCAAGGTCAAACTTTCTATCGGACACTTTCAGAAAATCTACATTGAAATCCCCACAAAAAATAATTTGTTTTCCTTTTTGTCTGGCAGGCAGCACAACAAAGAATTCAAGATTTTCAAAATTAGTTGAAAATTGAATATTTCCCAATGGGGACCTATACATGCCTTCAATTAAAAAAGTGGCATTATTTAGTTTAAGCTCACATACACATGCTTCTACATGTTATTCTACATAAAATTTTTTAGTTTCCAAATTTTTCACAGTATGACAGATTTTAACATATATGGCAACTCCTCCTTTCTCCATAGTGTCTCTACTTACATGTGCTGAAGCCTTATGTCCCCTACGTTTACCATTTCCATACCTGTGATTATATGATGTTCAGACAGGCATAGTACATCTATTCCACCCTGAGTTTCTAAATATTCTAGACAAACAGGAAACAATCTATCTTGTCTTTTAATCCGCTGATATTCTGATGCAGTATATTAATATTTTTCACTGTGCTTTTATGTGAATCTTGTGACATAATAACATTATTTTTCACTATACTGTTATGAGAATCTTGTGCTATTTTCACATCTCTAGTACCTGCATGTCTGAACTTTTCATTAAGCTTAGTTTCAATCAGTGTAGGATGTTGACACTGAGCTTAGCCTAAAAAAGCACTCCCATGAGTTTCAGTGCCCCCCCCCCTCAAAGATTTTGCTAACATCCCAGCCAGTTTACCCTTCCCTTTCCTATAGAGATGCAGGCAATGTCTTATGAAGTCCCACCTACCAATACCATCAACAGGAACCAAACCTATGCCTGACAAAGTAGCCACTCTAGCGTTCTGACGACTTCAAGTGTGATTGTGGGTGTGGGTTATACTGATTATTTCCCAAAACCACATTCCACTTCTTTACGAGGTGACATACTTAGAATTTTGCAGACCCTCCTCATTACGGGATAGTCGGCTGCTAGAAGATCTCTTTACTTCTTCTCCGTCGAATAGTGCTATGTACAGGAACTTTTAAGCCTCTTTCTACTTATAAAATGAGTAGACATACAAACTTACCTTTTCGTCGTTTAACGATGTATTTGACATTCATGCACAACGTAATTCACACTTTCAACATACGTATGCAACTTTCTGTATGTACCTCGTACTGTCGAACATAGAAACAAAATGAGTTAAAGTTAAAAGAAAGTTGACTTTACTACCGTGACTTTCTTAAAATCAGTCAGAAAATATGTCTAGCTTCTACCAAGGCTGAGTCAAGACTACAAGAGTACTTTTTCAAATGTTCTTGTTTCACACAATAATAGACAATGACACAATAAACACAAAGCGATATAAAAACTCCAAGGTTCTTCCTTACACACGCACTAAAACCTCTATGGATTGCCCGACAGGTACTTGTCAGTGCCGTTCGACCGCCGCGTCTACTTTCTTCCCGTGACTGATTTTAAACCTGCACACACAAACATGTGACGCGCAGTAGGTAGGATTTTACCAACCCACACTCGTACCTAGAATATCGTGTGTTCGAGACGGTAAAAGGCTGAGTGGTTCTAGAATTTACACAGAAATTCTCGAATCACTACACTGCCTGAAGCAGCTGATCTAGCCCCATATTGACTCTCCTGACAGAGCTGTTCAATTGTGGTCGATCACGCCGTTTTGCAGTGACTTCAGTTTTAATCTACAGTTCACAACTAATAAATTGCGGTCAGAGTCCGCATCTGCCCTGGTTCCTAAACCTCTGTCTTGCCACTATACAATCTATCTGAAATTTTCCAGTGTCTCCAGGCCTCTTCCACGTATACAACCTTCTTTCACGATTCTTAAACCAAGTGTTAACAATGATTAAGTTATGCTCTGTGCAGAATTCTACCAGGCGGCTTCCTCTTTCATTTCTTACACCCAGTCCCTCCCTATTCACCTACTACTTTTCCTTCTCTTTCTTTCCCTACTGTCGAATTCCAGTACCTCCCTTAACTACCTGAATAATTTCTTTTATCCCCTCATACATTACTTCAATCTCTTCATCATCTGCGGAGCTAGCTGCCATATAAACTTGTACTACTGTGGTAGGCATGGGCTTCATGTCTGTCTTGGCTACAATAATGCGTTCACTATGTTGTTTGTAGTAGCTTATCTGCACTCCTATTTGTCTATTCATTATTAAACCCAGCCCTGCATCACCCCTATTTTATTTTGTATTTATAACCCTGCATTCACCTGACCAGAAATCTTGTTCCTCCTGCCACCAACTTCAGTAATTCCCACTATATCTAACTTTAACCTATCCATTTCCCATTTTAAAATATCTAATCTTCTTTCTCGATTAAGGGATCTGACATTCCACGCTCCGATCCCTTGAACGCTAGTTTTGCTTCTCCTGATAACGAAGTCCTCCTGAGACGTTCTCGCCTGGCGATCCAAATGGGGGACTATTTTACCTCATGAATATTTTAGCCAAGCGGATGCCATCATCATTTAACCATACAGTAAAGCTGCATGCTCTCGGGAAAAATTACGGCTGTAGATTCCCGTGATTTTCAGCCGCTCACAGTACCAGCACAGCAACGCCATTTTGGTCAATGTTACAAGGCCAGATCAGTCAATAATCCAGACTGTTTTCTACAACTACTGAAAAGGCTGTTACCCTCTTTAGGAACCACACATCTGTCTGGCCTCCCCACAAATATCCCTCCAATGTGGTTGCACCTACGGTATCGCTATCTGTATCACTGAGGCGCGCAAGCCTGCCCATCGATGACAAGGTGCATGGTTCATAGGGGGTGGTAAAAACTGATAGCATGTTTTAAAAAGAATAAACAACATTCGATTCAAATACAGCCACTGGTTTTGTTATCATTATTTAAGTACTTCGTGTCCCGCTGCAGTCACTTTCCTTCTTGATGGATTACCACAGACTAACAAAACGAGCAGTGATCTGTCAGTCATAGGCGTTCGTCACGAAAAGTTTGAAACTTACTGTAAATCTAGGTCGTCAAAATGAACCACAGAAAGAACTTCCTAACTGCAAACGCATAGGAATGCATCAACCGAGTGCACATTGCGACAATCAGCGATTAAAGGAGCAAGAGAGTGGTAGATTTTACAAAAATAATTTTCGCATCTGTTGAATACTGATGAAAAGCTAATAAGAAAATTGGGCAGAATGTTAGTCAGTCATCAGGAGGAATCACACCAATACCATGTTACACGATTTAAACCCTTAATAATGACCTCAATAGGCAGGTAATCTATAATTTTCTTCATGTATGCCGTATACAGCCGACAGCCTTGCCGCAGTGGTAACGTCCGTTCCCGTCGGATCAGCAAGGTTAAGCGCTGTCGAGCTTGGCTAGCATTTAGGTGGGTGACGTCTGCGTCTGCCAACAGGCTGGCAAGCGGAGCGCACGCAGCCCTTGTGAGACCAATTGGGGATCTACCTGAGGTAGCGACTCTGGTCACAAGAATACAACAACAGGGGGATGGTGCGCTGAATACAGGCCCCTTCGTATCCACATCCACTCACGCAGCTGTCGGCTGAGGATGACGCGGAGGTCAGTCGGTACCGTTGAGCCTTCCAAGGCCTGTTAGGATGTAGCTTAGAGAGCTTAGTTATGCAGTATTCAGGTGGAGCCATTCAATGATGATTAGATCCCGTAGAGCTGTCAAATTGCGGCAATGCTGCTTTCTAGGTTTCACTCACTGGTCGAAATAGTCCAAGACATTCTTTGTGTGATTAAGATCTATGATTTATTGGGCGAGTCGAGGTGTGATGGTGTGTCTGAGTACTCGTGAAACGACAAAAGTATGCGGCCCGCTCTGTGAACACGGCTGTTGTCATCTTGGGAGGCCGAAGTGTCCACTGAATACTCGTCCTGTAAACGTAGAATGAAACGGCAACACTTAATCATCGAGAACGTTCTCCACGTCCACTGTTGGTTTAACTCTGTCTTCGTTTCTCCAATCAGCAAACAAAATTCTTGGAAAAATTTGGTAAGGAAACACGAATTTTTTTAGTTATCAGTCATGTAACTAGGGAATTGAAATCACTTTTTAAAGGGAGAAACATTCACTTACTGGGTTATCTGCATGTTGCATGGTTCATTGCTACTGTTCGTTTACATTAAAACAGATGTGAGGTAACACAGCACGCTCAGGCCGTACGGATTTGTTATTACTCGGCAAAGCGAACTCTGTCCAATGATATAGTGAACTGACTTGGTCACGTGACTAGATAGAGTAACATTCCACTTCAAAGTGCTCGGCATTGCTTTGTTACTTAGAAGTGCGATCGTGATTGTTTAATTGTCTAGTTTTCGGCTGTTGGGCAGTCATCAGGTACAAATGTAAAGACACTTATGAGCGAAGAAATGATGCCACCTGCTTAAAAGCATGTTATCCCGCCTTTCGAATGCTGTACAGCAGAATCCGGAGTGCGCGGATTCGACAAGTCCTTGGTTTATTTTCGTCGTTATGTAGTACCAGATGCTACGCACAGGTCATGTGATTCCTGCAGATTACGGGGTAGTGAACCGGAGCTCGATAGTATCCCACACGTGTTGCCTTGTTTCCATAGATGCTCACGACAGTAGTACGTCAACAACCGACGAGCTCGTTGTTTCCGAGATGTTCGTCCCTAGGCGCCCAGATGCCCTTTGACAAAGTCGCTTATGTCAGTGGGTTTCCTAATTTACGGCCCGTATCGTCACTAGAATGATTACTCATTCGTCTGTGCTCCGCTTGTGATTTCCTTACCACGTCACTAGGCTGCAACGTCACCAGTCGACATTTATCTCGCTGTGGCCACTCTCTCAATTGGCTGTCAAAGATGACAGTTAGTAACGCTCGATGAGTCATCTCTGTACTACCTGGATGTAGATCTGTAATATCAGAGCATGGAACTTCGACATGCCTGCAGAGTCTTGTCGTCTGCATAGTCCGCCAAATTGTAATTAGGCAAAAAAAACTTCCATCTGCCTGTACGTGATAAAGAATTCTTTTTTAGCATTGAACTTTACGTTAATATATTATGAATAGTCTTACGCAGGAGGAAAATCTAAAAGTATTTTCATATAAAACATATGACACACTGAGGTAATGAACTATATGACAAATTACAACAACTGTTCAATGAAGAAATAAACGAGCGAAGTACAGTAAATTTTGGTGACACTTTTTGAGAACATGATTCAGCATGATTTGGTGTCTTAAACATGTGAGATAATTTATGAGACTAAACTGGTAAGTGAAACGACAGTAATTATACGAAACCGAGCGAGGTGGAGCAGTGGCCATGACACGGAACTTATATTTGTGAGGACGACGATTCAAGTCCCCTTCTGGTCATTCAGATTTAGATTGGACGCGGTTTACCTGAATCGCTTATGGTGAATGGGGCGCGTGAAACTACAGTAACTGGAAAAAAGGAAAATATCAAGCATATAAGCAGGAAAGGTAATTTAGAAAGTAGTCTTAGTGGGCTTATGTGGAGTATCTGTGATTAGAAGTTGTGACTAAGAGAACTGGGACTAATATTCTATTACGTAGAGAGGCAGTTGTAAGCCGTGGTACACCGTTGACGGACTAAATTTAATTCGGTGTTGCAACAGTGTCATATGGTTCGGGTTTTTTTGTCTGAGGCTGACTCAACGCAGCACAGCAAGGCACTGAGACAACACGAATGCTAGACAGGTCACTGGCCCTGACATCATCGTCCATCTACATCCACATATATGCTCTGCAAACCACCGTATGGTGCACGGCGGAGCGAAACTTGTTCTAGTACTATGCCCAAGACGGAGTAAGAAGATCCCTGACAACTCTCAGCACTGTTGCCAGCTTTCAACTGCAAAGTGCCAATGGCTGCAGGCGGAAATAGTAGCCATCTACACAGCTGTAGCACCACTCAGCTGTGGGACGTTGACAAAACTGGTTCTATTACAGTTCCCTGAGGCGCTTCTGATGATACCCTTGTCTCCGGCAAATATTCGCCGTCCAGGAGAACGTACTGTGTTGTATTGCTTAAGAAGGCTTTAAGCCACTCATGTATATGGGTATCTATTCCTTATGCTCGAGCCTTTGTCAACAACCTGTACTTGGGCACAGCGTCAAACGCTTTCCGGAAATCAGGTAATAGGAAATTGGCCGTTGCCCTTCATGCATGGTTCGTACAGTAAGGAAATTTGCTATATTTTAACGTGGAATAGGCTCAAGAATTCTGCTCCAAACCCATGTTAAGGGTATTCGTGTATAATCTTTTGGGTCAGTTCTTTTAGCAGTCTTATATACAGAAGTTACTTGCGCGTCTTTACAGCCGATTAGGGCTTCACACCGGGCAAGAGGTTTACGATAAATGCAAGTTATGCAAGCAATCAATGTACTAGAGTCCTCCCTGTAAAACCGAATTCGGATTCAATCCGGACCAGGCGACTTATTTGTTCCCAACTCTTAGAGTTGCTTCTCTGCGACGGGGATGCCGTTTATTACTGTACGTCCGCCATACGACGGTCAACCGAAGGTATGTCTGCAGTTCTCATACGGAATTATTTCTTAAACGCGAAATTTAAAATTTCGTATTTTCTTTTGTGGTTTTCTAGTGCTACAGTAGATTGGCGGAGTGACTTGCCCTGCTTACTGTATTTATAAAAGACCAGAATTTCCTTGGGTTCTCTGCAAGATCTTTCGCTAAGGTATGACGGTAGAAGGTGTATGCTTGACTTATCGATCTTTTTATAGAAAAGCATGAATATTTACTAAGGTTTGCTGGTCGAGATTTGCACGTTCTTTTTTCAATAGAGTGTTCAACAGTTTCTGCTTGTTGAGCATTTTAGAATTTTGTAACTTAACCAATGTGGGTCTTTCCCGACTCCAATCCACTTACTCGGCACGTACTTCTCCAGAGCGCGTTTTGCAATCAGTTTAAATATTTCCCTTGATTTCTCTGCTTCCAGCATATGAAACTAAACGATGTCCATTCAGTTTCTAAATAGGACGCTAGCCTCTGCTTACATGTTCCTTTCAGCATAAATATTTTCCTAGCTTTCTTGATGGATGTATTAACTTTGGTGACCACTGTTTTACCGCGGACAACGAGCTTATTAAGAACGTTACACTAAACGGGTTTCTGAGGAATCAGATGTAAAGTTTTAGGGTTTAAGCGATAGTTCTCCATATGGTGCAACAGAAATGGGACTACTATAACAGATTATTTTTTTTTCACATTTTGTGTTAAGTTCTCTTTGCCGAATTTGTGTGCCAAAAAGCCCAATACCTATGGGATAATTTGACTTTGTTGACAACTGGACAAGTCAGATTCAACGTGTGGTAAGGACTCTTCAGTCAGACAAGACAACTTGAATAGTGTCTTGGAGGCAGCGAATGAATTACATAAGGGTGAACTTAAGTTTGTATGATGTGCAATAAAGTCAAATTGTGATTACACATCTTAGCTATCCACAGCTACATCTATATATACATACATGTAATCACTCGGCAAGCCACTGTACGGTTGATGGCAGAGGGTACCTTTCCTGTTCCACTCGCAAAAAGAATAAAGGAAAAGTGACTATCTGTAAGATCCTATTCGAACCGCAATTTCTGTAATCTTATATTCGTGGTCCTTACACGAAATGTACGTTGGTGGTGGCAGAATCCTTATGCAGTTGGCCGAAAATGCCAGTTCTCTGAATTACCTCAATAGTGCCACGGGAAAAGAACATCGTCTTCCCTACAAGGATTCCCATTTGAGTTCACGAAGTATCTCTGTAATACTTGCAAGCTGATCGCACCTATTGGTAACAAATCTGACAGCACCCCACTGAATTGCTTATATATCAGCTGTACTGGTATTTGTTTTCAGGACTAGCGCTAGTTTTCAGATCTAGCTAGTCACTGGAAACATACAAATTACTGAAAGATTTTAAATGTATTTGGGTACCTGTTTAGCCTCTGATAAGTTGAAAAAGGGGCTTCAAAAAATATCTCAGCAAAAGACTAAACGAATGTTCCCGTATTGAACCGTAAAGAATTAACTAGTTGCAGGTACAGAAACAGAGAGAATTTGGAGGTATATATTCCTCGAAGACGGAAAATGTGCAACAGCGTGAGCCTAAACAGGACGGCTAGATTCTGTAAGAAGGACACTTCCCACAACAAAACGCGGGCACAGCATTACCTCACGGCACCTGTTGAGCGCTGCCGCCTGGCTGCCGGGCAGTGTACAGCAGAGGGAATCTGACACGTGGTGTACGTGGCATTTGCGACATTCTCAGCACGACAAGCCCGATCTGGCGTCCGACCAAGAGGGTCATTGAGTCCGCATCCATCGTGAGGTGACTACTTCTTCAACGTCTTCCTGACAGAGCCGCTTGCCTGGAGATTGGGCCGAGACCCTCCTAGCTACAGAGCCCCTAGACGTCCATATGCGCCAGACGACACCAGCGAGATTGAGAACTATGATTTTTTTTTTTTCCCGGACGCGTGTATTTCCGTCACCCACCACTCGGGTTGGCGATGTTAGTCTGCCACATCTGCTCCTGACGTAGCTTGGTCACCGGCCAGGAATGTTTACCACACAATGTCGTTCTGCGCCTAGGCTGCACTGGGCATAGCAACTGTACGTGCATTTACTACAACACTCCGATGACGAGGTCGGTGGCTCGATGTCACATTCCAGAGCTTGCTAGATGTGGTCTTGAACTACTGATACACACAGCTGGAAAGTAATAAAGGGCTTATCCAGCTTGCAAGCGGCTTCGACTCGCCCACTCCACCAGAACACAAACACACTCTCTACACTTAAAAAATTGGTACTACCAGATTTACGGCATCTGGCATGACCTTACTGCTTCTGGAGTCGGGAAGGTTATGAAGAAGCTGAATGGTTCGAAGCCTATAACACCTGCTGTACAGCAAAGGTCAGAGGCGGCTGGCCTGTGCCCCACAGAAGTTACTTCTGGCACTTTCCATGACCTACCACACTGTCACATGCAACTGAACACTCGAGTGTTTCTCGATATTGACCTACATCTATTTCTTTATGCGCATTAGTGTCACTCCTCTTTTATATTTTTAGATGAATCGCGATATCTTCTTGAATATTTCATTTATCTAATGCGACTTTGACTCGTCCCACCTGATTCTGTGTACTGCCTCTGCCTCATCCCCCACTTTACACCTCTTTCACCTTGGGCGACGGCTCTGAAATGAATACAGGCTCGACGATCCAGTTTCTCCTTTTTGACCCTCCCTCCTCCAAGAGGGTAGAATGTGCTTCATTTGAAAACGTTCCTTCCATTTGGAAGATACTATATACGTGGCGTCCTGTTGCTCCTGGTTCAAGGTCCCCTGCCATCTTCGTGTAAGAGGCGATGAACAAGGTTCTGTTCGAAGGTCGTACAGTCCAGACTCGATATGCCACTCAGGTAAAACCGTCTTGAGCACTGAGGCAATCATCCCATCGACGCACGAGGTTGAAGGTACTCGTTTGGTAAGCCCTTTGACCTGCTGCATGAAGATGACCTGCTGCATGAAGAAGTCCGTAACAGCCAGCTGCACATCCTAGTTCGAAGGAAATCGTCGACCCTTCGAGGCCTTTTTTAAGGGTTCGAAGGCGTCCAGCTGCATGAAGATGTCCATAACCGCCTGATGCATATCCTCGTCCGTCAGAAATCGTCGACCCTTAAAGGCCTTTAAGGACCAAAGGCGTGATAACTACATGGTGAGAGATTAGATACATAGGGAGAGTGCTCGAGTGTTTCCACCTGAGTTAGCGTTACTTCTCCGTTACATTATCGATGTGAGGAAGTGCTATATCATGAAGCAGCAGCACCCGATGTTGCACTTTTCCCAGAAGTTTCATCTTAATTGCACAGCGTAATTTCTCCAGTTTCGTGCGGTACTGTTCCCACTGATGAAGAGATCGGTTTCCCTGAAATCAATAAGCCATGGGACCTGTGGCCAACTCGGAACTTGGCGCACCATTCCACAATAGTGGTTTTCGACAGACATGCGGCCCCATACGCAGGCTACATTCTCCAATGGATGTCAGCCAGTGTTTATCCTTCTGCAGCCAAAAGAAGACTAACACGCTGGTCCTGTTTGGAGGCATTTGGCAATAACTTCACAATAGTTCACATTTACGCATTTGCTGCACACACATCGGAAAGACATGAATGCCACACTACTTCATAGCGTACATGTTGGCCCTAACATACCCTCATCAGATTCATGCTCCGTTACATGTACGCTACAGCAACGCCTTTTGTATTAGGCATGTATTGCTCTTTGTCCCAGTACCTGTGTCACTTATATCGTGCCACGTCTTCGTAAGCAGTATTGTACTGCCTTCTTTTTGATTACTACAGAAAACATCATGTACACTACCCACAGAGAAATTAACGGCGCCTGATGGTGCTGCGGTCAATGGGTGCGTTACGAAATGTATATAAGCGGAGCAAAGACGAAAGGAGGATAATTCTAGCGATGATACGGTTCGTAAGCAGTAAACTCCACTGACAAAAGCGATTTTGAAAAAGGACAGATCGTTGTGGTCTGACAGTTTGGAACGAGCATTTCGAAAATGTAGCTGGTCCGTGTTCGCATGCTAATGCAGTGAGCATCTACCGGAAATTATTGAAGGATGTGTAGCCTCGAGTAGAGGACAAAGTGTTGGACATCCACTCTTCATCACACAACGTGAAAGTCGGCGGCTTTCCGACCCTTGTGAGGTGGGATAGGCGGTGGTATCTGTCAGATGTGACGACAGACTACTATAATGGTGCGGACAACTGTTTCAGAGTACACCGTTCTGCGCACATTTTAACATGGGGCTCCACAGTGGAAGAGGTCTTAGCGTTCCCATGTTGCCACAATCACGGTTGTAGTGGACACGGGATCATCGAAACTGGACCATGAGACACTGGAAACGTGTCGCTTGGTCCGGTCACGTTTCTTGTTAGAGCAAGGCGATGGTCGTGTTCGAATACACTGTCATCCAGACGAACGGCTCCTGCGAAGAAGCGCCACACCGCGGACGGTGGGGAGGGGGGGGGGGGGGGGGAGGACCCGCCAGGCACGTTTACCCTGAGGCTCTCCACGTTGCTAAATGAATGCATTACTTGTAGTGTGGAAACGAAAACTACGTTCTACGCGTCGTCTGAGGACAATAGCAGTGATTAGTTTGCACCAAAAACATGGTTATTGACAACGAGAACAGAAAAGAGATATCGATGCATCCTTTGAATTTAGACTGTCCACACTGCATATAGTTTCATCAGTTCTAACAACAGCTCAAAAACTATCCACAGCACTTTTCGTAACAGTTACGAATGTCGTATTAAATTTTCTAGTTTATTTTGAATATTATTGAATCAGACTAATCTAAGATATTAAGATGCGATCCAAAATTATTAGCTAATTTCTGCTGCAGAGCGTTTTGTACGATCTACTTACTCTCAGATAGTATTTCGTCAGATATTATCCACATCTACTTCATACACGACATCTGTCATTTATATATTTTCACGCTGATATTTTAAAGAGCAAGTAAAACAACAAATTAGATGAAACATAGTAACTAATTTCCAGAAATTACTAAACTTAATTTTATCTACCAATTAGAGTTATGATGATCGATATGTCCTCTGGTAACAGATAGCTTTGCGTCCGCAAACAGCTGGAAGACGTGATTGTGTAAAATCGTCATTACAGTTCTCACAACACTGCTGCCAGCGTGTGATGGTTTCATTGGTAGGATACTGGAAAAGTACACACAAGCTGTCTCTCAATAGTCTTATTTCAAAATTTCTAGTACCAGCTATAACTAAGGAATCTAGGAGTATATTCTAGCTCCATAGGCCTACAGCTCTTGCTGGCACATACTGAAACAGGTGCTGGTGAATCCACAACAGATTGAGATAGGGAACCAATGGTCGGAAATGCGTATTTATCGTGTTAGGGACGAATAGAGAGTATACTGCATAGTGGAAATGTTTTTGTTGTTGTGGTCTTCAGTGCTGAGACTGGTTTGATGCAGCTCTCCATGCTACCCTATCCTGTGCAAGCTTCTTCAACCCCCTATACTTACTGCAACCTACATCCTTCTGAATCTGCTTAGTGTATTCATTTATTGGTCTCCCTCTACGATTTTTACCCTCCACACTGCCCTACAATGCTAAATTTGTGATCCCTTGATGCCTCAGAACATGTCCTACTAACCGGTCCCTTCTTTTTGTCAAGTTGTGCCACAAACTCTTCTTCTCCCCAATTCTATTCAATACTTCATCATTAGTTATGTGATCTACCCATCTAATCTTCAGCATTCTTCTATAGCACCACATTTCGAAAGCTTCTATTCTCTTCTTGTCTAAACTATTTATCGTCCACGTTTCACTTCCATACATGGCTGCGCTCCATACAAATACTTTCAGAAACGTCTTCCTGACACTTAAATCTATACTCGATGTTAACAAATTTCTCTTCTTCAGAAACGCTTTCCTTGCTATTGCCAGTCTACATTTTATATCTTCTCTACTTCGACCATCATCAGTTAATTTGCTCCCCAAATAGCAAAACTCCTTTACTATTTTAAGTGTCTCATTTCCTAACATAATTCCCTCAGCATCGCCCGACTTAATTCGACTACATTCCATTATCCTCGTTTTGCTTTTGTTGATGTTCATCTTATATCTTCCTTTCAAGACACAGTCCATTCCGTTCAACTGCTCTTCCAAGTCCTTTTCTGCCTCTGACAGAATTACAATGTCATCGGCGAATCTCAAAGTTTTTATTTCTTCTCCGTAGATTTTAATACCTACTCCGAATTTTTCTTTGGTTTCCTATACTGCTTGCTCAATATACAGATTGAATAACATCAAGGGAGAGGCTACAACCCTGTCTCACTCCCTTCTCAACCACTGCTTCCCTTTCATGCCCCTCGACTCTTATAACTGCCAGCTCATAGTAATATGCTGCCTTCCCTTTTGACTGGCCCATGTTACCTGGTGTTCCTATGAGATGTGCTGTCACAGTTCTTGGAGGCTGTAGATACTGTAGCCCTTGTTGTTCACTGCAGGATGTAACTTCAACACATCGATGTTAAGTCTGCAAGCATCTGAACAACACACAACCTCATCGTTGGATTGGAAAGGGAGGTCTTGCCCTGTGGCCAGCACGACAACTCTTGAATTTCTCTGGTACTTCTTCAAGACGTTGGCATATGAAACCCCCATAGAAACTCGTGCAGAACTGCTTGCTAGCGCCAAAGAGGCCTGTCTCCTGGTACTACAGGAACCCCGAATCTTTGAGGGAGTGCGCCATAACTCCATGCGCCGTTGCCATACGTGCAATGAGACTGACAATCGTCACTTTGAACAATTAGGATGAGCTACGTTGTTGTTATGTAGTGTAGGCTGTGTGTCCATATCACAATAAATTTGCATTTCCGACTATTGGTTCCCTATTTCAATACAATTGGTTGTTAGCCCACTGTCGCCTGTTTGAATTTAACGCAAAAGGTTTGAGACACTCTATGTATGGTACAATGGTAAGTTCCCTTTGCCATGCTCTTGACAGTGGTTTGCAGAGTGTGGATTTTGATGGAGGTGTAGATGTACGCTGCGCGAGAATGCGCGCAACAAGGAGCAGTCAAATGTTTTTTATTCGAGTCTTTGATCACAGTATCAATTCTTTTGACGATGACCGGTTTCAGTCCGTAATGACCATCCTCAGATCTACAATATGCAAATATGTACACCTAGTGAGCAGTGTGTCTTTCTTTTTCTTTATTGAGTTTCGATTCCCCCCGAAGGGGGCGGACTGGCAGCAGCTTAGTATGCCGCTCATCAACCTACAGAATTTGTTTTAAAAAGATGAAGATAATAAATAATAAAAACAGGCGATAAAATCGGAGACTTAAATGGTAACATGGCGGAAAATCTTGGAACTTAAAACATAGAAAAGGATGATGACACTAATAAAATACATGTGAAGCAGACAGGTAAAATAATAGACAGGCGATTAAAAAACACGGCGACAGTCTTGTTTCTGTTCGCAAGAGACATAAAATTCACACCCAGCGACAGCATGATTTCTGTTCGCAACACTTTGGAAAGACGAACAATACTGAATACTACACTAAAAAGTTAGCAAATATGACATACCACAGCCGAGGGCAGAGGGGGGGAACCTGGGCAGATGATGGGAAAGAAAAAGGGGAAGGGGGGGAGAAGGAGAGGAAAAACGAAGGGTAGAGGAGGGGGGGGTGTCTTTCAACACAATACAGCAATGCGTATCACAATATACTATCATACAACCAGGGAAATGTACAGATAAAATACGGTAAAACGTACCTTTTCTACACCATGTCCTAAAGTGATAAAGCCATAATGGTATCGTCAAAACATATAAATATAATCAGCCCAGCATAGTCACATAGATCTAAAATAAGGTGTAGAATAGGCCACATCATCCACACAGTCATTATTGCAATTGGCTACTGAAGTACAGTAGCTACCAGAAAATTGTTTACCTACATCCCACCTAGATATCGCTACTGTGGGCTTAGATGTCGTCATCATTTTCGCAGAAAACATAATCTTATAAAAACACAATAGGTAAAATACGTGTAGCAGACTTTTAAATATTGATAACTATCGTAGAAACCAATTGTGGTACATTAAAAGACGAGTACAGTTACCCATATAAAATTATTAAAAGCAAATATATCAAGAGAATAGGTCCGACGTTTTACGGTGAATTTACGGTCAAAAATTAATATACGTAATACAATGCCTGTAGCAACCTATAAATTACCTATAAAAGATAAAACGTCTATATGACAGCTGAAAAAAAGACAGATCAATGATCAGCGCCCTTTGTTGGGTCGGCCGCCAGGATATTATGTAGGCGCGCACCGATCGTAAGAACTTAACCACTAGAGGGCTTTACATACATCGTGATATGTCTCCCACAGAAAACTTTTAAACAACATATTAACAGTCAATAAATACAATCATAAAGTTACATAGTCTGGCCATACATTCCATGAATAGGTAGGACATAATCAGTTACAGGATTAGAGCGACTAATGTATGGAAGTAACGCAAATGCCTACTGGTCTCGACATAAATCATCACGCAAGGCTAGGTGTAAATACGCGAGGCAGTATTTGGTTATCTTCAGTGTTATTCGTTTTGTGCACCTACGTTCACGTGTGACAATTTTCGTCTATGTATGTGTTCAAGTGTCCGAACATATTTTATCTTGGACTCTACGCCCGTGGACGGCTCCATGTCTTTTTAAGAAGTGTTTGTCTCTGTTTATATGTCCACCGTATTTTTTTCTCTAAATGTCTCAATTTGTATCTTTTGTGTTTCTCTGAAGCCCAAGAGCGGCGTAGTATGCTGCTGCTGGCCTGCCTGTACACGGGTTTCAAAATAACAATAAAGAAAAAAATATATTTGGTTATCATAGTAGGCGTTGGACACAAAATCACTTAATCCATTGAGTACCCTAGTGGGTTCATGCTTTTTGGCTTTGTAAATCTTCAACTTCTTCTATTAGTCGAGAGCGCGACTGATTCTTTGCCCTGTGTAGAATACGCATACAACTCTCAATATTGCCTACAGTGTGGCCGGTTTTTGCCAAACGCATACCGAATGCAGTGTTGTTATGTGCTTGCAAATGCTCCCTGAATCGTATTTTAAAGGAACGGCAAGTTTGACCGATATAAAATTTGTCATCGTCAAAAGAATTGATATTGTGATCAAAGACTGGAATAAAAATCATTTGACAGTATTGGATCACTGTACGTATACGCGACTATGTCGCAGCTGGTGAAAGGAGCAGTCAAACAACACTGCCAGAGGGACCTTGAAGCAGCTCAAGTTTCCGGACGTGCAGGGTGAGCTAGATGGTGCAGGTTAAATCTGTCAGTAAGATCCAGTGGGCTTGTTTGATCATCGACGTGGCAGCGAGCAACGAGGTGGCCGCATAAACACACCCGTATCCTTTGGGGACATTCACCGGTAGTTCCACTATACGTGTGGTATTAATGGAAAGAAGCTTGATAGCTGTGGATTACGCGAATGCCAACCACCTACATCGGTTGATGCTTTATGTTTCTCCCGACGGCTGTTGCGTCTTCAGCAGGGTACCTATCCGTCTCGCAAAACAAGAATTGTTCTACAGTGGTTTGAGGAAGGCGGTGGTTAACTGTCATTGATGTCTTGGCCACCAAATTCACCGTAATCTGAACCTCATCGAAAACATCTCGGACGCTATTGGGCGTCAGGTTCGCGCTCAGAAACCACCGCCCCGTAACTTACGGGAATTCCGTGACCTGTGCTTAGAAATCTGCTGGTACATACCTCTGGAGATCAAATCCATGCCTTGTAAATTCTCCGTTTCATTGCGCTCTAAACTTGGGTCAGCACAGAAATAAGCAGGTGGTCATGATGTTCTGGCTCAGCGGTGCGTTTATCAGTGTAGATCTAGTGGACATATCTTTCCATTGTGAGTACATGGGTGTGAACGCGTTCACAACGCCCTGGAGCGTCGCCAAAGGGTCGAGCCGGCAGGCGGCTGGCCGTTACCTCACCAGCTGCGGCCAGAGAGCGGGCTTTCTCCGGCTCTGTCTGCTTTCTCCGCGGCTTCCGCAGGCGGCGGCCGCGGGTTCGACGCCAGACCCTGCCCGGCGTTCGCCTTATCTGCATAACCTGCCCACAGCGCGCGCCAAGTGCCTATTTAAATGCTGCTCTGCCAAACTGGCGCCTTTCCTTAGCCCTCTGCATACCATTGGTCATCGTCATAATGCTTCATTAGGACTCTCAGGGGTCTTACTTGATATCAACAAACAAATTTATTCACTTGAACAATGCGTTTAAGCACAAGCGGAAATTTACACTTACATCTGTGTGAAAGAACTTGCACCTCCCCTAGCAGCCGTATACCGTGAGTCATCGGAGGAGCGAAACGCGCCTGTTGAGTGGGAAAAAAGTCATTCCCGTTTTCAACAAGGGTCGTAAAACAGAGGTACAAAATAATGCCTCTGTCGTCGGTCTGTTGTACAATTTTGAAACATATTTTGTGTTCGAGTATTATGAGATTTATGGAGATCGAAAATCTGCTATGCAGGAACCAACATGGATTTGGCTCCAGCCGAATCCGAACGAAACTGAAGTCACATCGTTTCATGTTAACAACAGAGACGCTCAAAGCATTCTTGTCCTTCTATGTATTCATACGAAACATAATCCACAACCTGCGTATCTTTGTGTCACTCTTGATAGCCGGCCGCTGTGGTCGAGCGGTTCTAGGCGCTTCAGTCTGGAAACGCGCTGCTGCTACGGTCACAGGTTTGAATCCTGTCTCGGGCATGGATGTGTTTGATGTCCTTAGGTTAGTTAGGTTTAAGTAATTCTAAGTCTAGGGGACTGATGACCTCAGATGTTAATTCCCATAGTGCTTAGAGCCATTTGAACCATTTTGAACCACTCTCGACAGAACACACACCTTCAAATAATACCTGGAATAATATCACCAAAATTCAGAATTAGAACTATCCTGAAGCATATCCTGGCCAGTACGTCGAGGGGTGGTACCAACCAAACTTTAAGAATCAGCACAATAGGCCTCGTACACTCGATCGCAGAATACTGTGCTCCTCTCTGGATCAATAGTTGTCATACCAATCTCGCCTTCACAAAACCAAACCGAGCAATGCCAACGGTAACTGGAACTATGAGAACAACTCGCTCCAGAGGCTACCATTACTCAGTAATATTGCACCTCCATAAACGAGACGATTGACAGCCGCAAAATTACAGATAGAATAATGTAACTTCGATCCATCCGTTTCCATTCATGTCGATGCAGATTTCCTTAGACGACAACATCTGAAACTGAACTCAAAGCAGTCGCCAAGCAACTCAATGAGTTCAACATCAATGATCACTGGAAATCAATTTTGCAAAGTCAGAATGCCAAGAACTTCAACCTAGTGACAGATCGAACATAGAACGTACCAGAATTTTCTCTTCCCACAAGACAATTTTCCAACATCAACTGGATTCGCACAAATCGTGTTATCTGCAACAAGAGTTTGAGTTAATAGAAAACTTCAGAGTGCTGAAGCGCAAACAACATCCCACCTGTCCCTTTTTTGGCCCTGATACAACATTCAGGAGTGGGTTGAAACGCATGCAAGACGTCACCACCGAATAAATGAAATGTCTCACCCATAGTGACCTGCATTCCTGATTTGAAAAATGTGCAATGGACAAAATAGATACCTCTTCGATTAGTGTAAGTTTCTAATAGTTATTATAGTTTAAATTTATCTGTCACAATGTATGTAAGTCTGTTAACGTTTGAAAATCCAATAATTCACTGAATAATGTGGGTAGAGATAAGAATTGACCCACATGCCTGAAATGACACGGGGTTTTATAGAAATAGAGAGTGCAGAAACTGGCCAACTGATGGCGCCGGACAACAGCACGTCAGTTTTTCAAACTTTTCAAACTGTTAGCGTGAAGGGTGCGAGGTACGTCGATACTTTACAGAATCGTATCAGCCCTAGCCTGGCTGATAAACAGTTGCTTATTTATGCAGAATGGCGCTACCCCCCAATATTGCTACAAGCGTGAAAGGTCCCTTGCGCACATCGTTTGATGATGATCGAGTACTAAGCCACCACCACCATCTTGCTTGGCCTCCCAGGTCGCCAGACCTCAGTCCTTATGACTATTGGTTGTGGGATTGCCCGAAATCACAAGTCTACCACTATCGTCCTATCTCGTTAGGGATGCTGAAAGACAACATCTGATGTCATTTTCTCACCATAACGACGGATATGCTGTACAGCTGTTCACAACATTGTCCCTCTACTACGGGTATTGTTGATGAATGATGGCCGACTGTTGAGCATTTGCTATAAAGAACATAGTCTTTCTAAAAATCAATTCTTATGCTAACTATTGTTGTTGTATCATATGAAGCGCCATCTGTTGGTCATTTTGCGTACTTTTGTTTGGTTTTAAACAAACCTATGTGCCAATTTTTTCCTGTCTACCTACATTATCCAGTGAAAAAAAAAAATGGCACCATCAAAAAGGAGTTGTGTGACTTAAGAGAAACTTGGTATGCTTATGTCTACATCTGAAAGATTATGTCTATTCAGATTTAGCGACAGTCGCATAAGAGTGGCGTTAGTAGCGCTACTATGGGGATACAAATCAGGTTTGATTTAAATACACGCTGTAAAAATCGTGAGGGTTAGTTACCTCTGAGATTGGCCATGGTGAGTTGATGTCAGTCCATATGCCGTTATCAGCACCTCAATGGGTTCTAACAAGGTGATGTAACAGGGCTTTGAGGAGTTGGATGTACCTTCCGAGATACTGCAGAAAGACTTGGTGCGAATATAGCCTCTGTGCATGACTGTTGGGAGCGGTATTGACGGGAACGTACGGTCAAAAGAAGACGGCTCCGGACGGCCCCGCAGCACTAGCGAGAGGAAAGACCATCGTGTTCGGCATTTAGCTCTGGAGCATCGTACTGCATCTGCAGCAGCAATTTGATCAGCAGTTGGGACCACTGACACAAAAAACTGTAACAAATCGGTTGTCTCAAGGATCGCTCCGAGCCAGGCGCCTTGTAGCGTGGGGCGTCTTGTCACGGTCCGTGCGCCCCCCCGCCGCCCCCCCCCCCCCCCCCCCCCCGTCGGAGGTTGGAGTCCTCCCTCGGGCATGGGTGTGTGTGTCTCGTCCTTAAATTATTAGTTTAAGTGACCGATGATCTCAGCAGTTTTGTCCCATAAGACCTTACCACAAATTTCCAATTTTGCGCATCTGTGTGTTGTCAAGCGAGAGCTCATGGAAGGGCAGCAGAGTGGAGGTCTGTTGTGTTCTCTGATGAAAGCTGTTTCTGCCTCGGTACCAGTGATGACCATGTGTTGGCTAGAAGGAGGCCAGTTGAGGGCCTGCAACCAACCTATCTTCTTGCAAGACACACTGGACCTGCACCTGGATTTATGGTGTGGGGTGCGATTTCGTATGACAGCAGGATCACTCGCGTGGTTACCCCATTTACTCTGACT
Source organism: Schistocerca americana (assembly GCF_021461395.2). Taxonomy (NCBI): domain Eukaryota; kingdom Metazoa; phylum Arthropoda; class Insecta; order Orthoptera; family Acrididae; genus Schistocerca; species Schistocerca americana. The sequence goes on along the minus strand of NC_060126.1, from coordinate 246,583,611 downwards.
GCAAAATTGTACGTTAGTCTGCTGATTTGACCTATTGTGCTGTCATTCATGAAAATCACTTCGTTGGGTGTATCACAACAGAACAGTGCTAGTCCACATACCGCTTTCGTAACCCAAAATGATCGACATATGGCCTTGACATGCTATATCACCACATCTGTCTCCAGTCGAGCACATGTAGGACATCATTGGACGACACCGGCAGCGTCATCTACAAATGGCAGTAACTGTCGCTGTACTGACCTTCCACTCCATCCCACAAACTGACATCCGGCATCTGTACACCACAACACATGCACGTCTGCTTGGTTTCATTCGATGCCATGGCGGTTACACCGGTTATTAATGAATGAGAACTTCACATTTGCAATAGCTTTTCTTGCGCTTACATTAACCTGTGATGCTGCAACGTTAAACTTTATCTAGACAAATAAATTAATTATCTTTTGGTGTTGCGAATTTTTTGCCATCAGTATATATACAGTACGGTATAGTTTCAACGCAAATGTCTCTGGAACAGAACTAGATATTGAAAATCGACTTTGACGGGTGTGAATGTAAGGAAGGGGCTAATGAAAGTAAATACTATGAGAAATTCTAAAACGTGAGTGAAATATTACTTTCAACGAAAACTTACGTTTTTTTTAATGGGCACCCGGTAATATTTCTTACCCAGTAAGTAATATGTTAAGTCATAAATAGATTGGCGTAGGTTACTTCGGAATACGTCAATTAGATCCCGAGAATTTTCAAATGAAATTGACGCTTGATATAAACGAAACGAGCCGCTGTTGCGCATACAGAGATGCAAGCGTGAAACTCACGCAGCTCTTAATCGAGGTGTGATTAACGTACTACTGTGCAACAAACGCTTTACTTATTGCTATTTACAGTGTTATTAAATGGACTGGAAACAATTCAGATGTCCAATAATGCGCAAATGAGCAAATGCTTTCGTTATTTTTCATTTTGTGTGACTGGACATCTTTATTGTTTCCAGTCCACTTGACAGTACAGCTTTTGTTGCATCGTAGTACGTCAATCACATCGCGATTACGAGCAACGAGGGTTTCACGCTTGCATCTCGAGGTGTGCAATAGCGGTCCGTTACGTTTATTTCAAGCGTAAACTTCGGTTTGAAATTTCTCAAGACATAATTGACGTATGGCGATGCAACCAATGCCATTATTTTTATGATTTTTCATGTCATGGATTTCGTAAGAAATAATACGGAGTGTCCATTAAAAAAACATAAGTTTGTGTTGAAAATAGTATTTGTTTAAGATTTATATTCTCTCATACTATTTGCTTTCATGAACCCCTGCCTTACAGTCATATCTGTCAAAGTCAATTTCAATATCTGTTGTTGTTCCAGAGATATTTCCACTGACGTGTTTAAGTGGGCCATAGAGACACACAGAAATATATGAAATAGTTGCCACTATTTAAGTTCCTACCCTCGTACAAAGTCAACTTCAATGGTCTCAATGTATTTTCCTAGGGAACGCCTGAAGTTCTTTCTGCATCTGTCGATGACATCCCATTGAACATACCATGCTGCATTGTCTCTACCCAGAAATACTCAGTCGAGTCACAAATTTTGCTTCATACCCATACGACAGAAATTAATAAGCATAGGTGTCGTAGCGAGTCAAATACAGTTTGAAAGTCAAGAGATATTGCATCTATCTAACTGACTTGATCAGTGGCTTTCAGGATTTTATGTGAGAAATGTGAAAATTAGGTTTCCGTTGATTGATGTTTTTGGAATTCATACTAATTGTCATGGAGGGGATTATTCTGTTCAAGATGTCTGTTTAAGTTTGAGCTCAAAATTTGTTCTAAGACTCTAAAACAGAAGGATATCGTAGATCTGAACATCTGAAATTTATGCGACCTTTTCCTGGGAAGATATACTATCAGATTTCTTCAGAATGTTTAGCAGTGTCAACAGAACTATGTAGTTCGTATGTATCACAATCCGCCAAACATATTTCTGAAACGCTTCCTGTAACATAAACAGCTGCCTGTTTAAACATACAACAGGGACCGAGCCATCCACTCTGGACTCACCGACTTCTTCTCCTCAACGCTTTACATCGAAGGCTTGACACTTCAAAAAATTTTAAAATGCGTGTTATACTATTGCTCTGGTCAGATAGAATGATGCATAGACCTCCAGTGAAATAGATGATTCTCTTTAGGTCAGAACACGTAACACGTGTAACGAAAACATGTAGCGCCAAAAAAAAATGTGGATCTAGAGTACGGCTCTAGGGTTCACAGTTTGCTACAACCTCAGTTCCCTCCCGCCTCCACCAGCATTCTCTAAGTTTGATGTGGCAACACCTCCATTTTTGATGTGCCCCCTTTGATAAAGATTTTAATAATACTAACAAAAATAAAACATAAATAATCAATTGCAATAACAATAATAATAATAATACTTCATTTTCATCAATTCTTAGATCATCGCATTAGCATAATTGTCAAGAAACTGCAGTACAGAGAAATACAGCGTTTGTAAAACATTCCTCCGCAAAACCTGAGAAGTATACTTGTCATGCAATTTGCTTCAGAACTGTAACGACAAATTTTACTCAGTATAAAGGGTGTCCCAGGAGAAACGTTCAGTATTCTGGAATGTGGCAGGAACTATCATTTGAAGTATAGAAGTCTAGCAAACATGGACTCTAAAATGCATGCTTTAAGAGGTATGAGCACATGCTCATCTTCGCTACTGTTGAAACTTCTTTGTGTCTGTCCACTCAAACAACTGAGTAGGTGAAACTTCTTAGTGTTTACTTAATTTGCTGAGTGCAACTGAAACTATTGTCTCGTTGGTTATTCTTATCATTTGAACACTGACCTACGGGATTTTCCCTGACAGTGACAACTCAAACTTAACCTATTCATTTACTACCCACAATATACAAGCCCAACGCAATCTGACTCCTCTACAATTAGAACATGACTTCAAATAATTAACACAAATGAATGGCCCTGAATTGAAAAAGATCCTAACAATAAACCATACTTTTTCGTAAGTCACTTACCTCACAGAAAATCTTCATAACACGAACTACAGCACTTACAACAAGCGGCAACTACAGCCAGCTAGATAAAAAGATTCTAAGTACTATAGGCTCTAACTACGAGGAGACATATGTTTAGCAAAAGAAACATTTTGTTGAAGAGCAAACACTGTATTTAGCAGATTTTATCTTATTCATGTAACATCCAGTTCCAAAAATTATATAGTCATTAGTAATTCCACTACCCAAGCATTACCAGCTACAACCATTATCGTTTTACAATGCATGTCCTACCAACACTAAGTTTCCATGAAGGACACATGTCCAAGCCGTCCGCTCGCTAACTGCTAACTGTTAGTCCGTCTAACTACAGAGTCTCTTACCGAGGACGCAGAGCACTGTCAGCGATATTAATTACAGTCCATAGTGCTGCCAACATACACACGTATAAACAGGCTACTTACAAAGCCCCTCTGCTCCCATAAAAAAATTTTACAGAGTGTTTTGGGCAGTGGCCAAGACTAAGTTGTTAATATTTTTGATGTTAATAATATCAAATAGATCAGATGCACACAAAGGTTAAGTAATATGCTGTTGGTCAATAAAGTAAAAATTCTCCTCACAGTTCCTAAAGACAGTCCTAATTCAGCAGAAAAGAAGTTTATGCCAGATTTATGCACAAAGGCTGAGAAGTAAAAGAAAATGCGCACATAAGGAGTGGACAACCATGCAGTCTTGAAAAAGTAGTGTTGTCCTCCCCATGGAAACATAGTGCTGACTCTTGACATGAAGATCTAAATTGAGGAGATTGGTAATGGGCCACAACAGAGCAGACCCACAACAGAATCAGTCGAAGTCTTGAAGAATATTGGTAGAATTAGTGGGTCACCACAGAGCAGACCGCCAGTAGTCCTTCTAGAGATTATGGTAGTAATGGACCACCAATGGTGCCGACCCACTATAGTCCTTGTAGAGATGGCCAGCAGCCATCTGTTGCGACCGTGCATGTGGACAATCACAATAGAAGAGTCTTGAGGATAATGTACCAAGTCCATGAACCACCACTTGCGTACTCACAATTTTTCTTTTTTCCTTTTTTTTCCTTTTTTGCAGTATAGTGCAATGCTGTTAACCAGTCGTTTGCTGAATTATCAGCACAGGTGCAAGCAATAACACAGTCATATAATCTCTGAGATTTGCTTTATACAGTATGACCAACAGACAGATGTCTGCAGTAAAATGAGTCCCTACTATTTACCTAACTTGAAGAACTGGTGTCTATACGGTTACTGTTTAACAGCATACAAATTCAATTACAAATGTAAAGAAAACATCATCTGTGGTAATACAGGCTTTACAAAAAGGATAAAAATAACAATATATACGATTATTACAGGAATTATGGCATAAGTAAATAAATGAAAAATGAGAATATCAGTAGAAGCATAACAGAATAAATAATGTTTAAAGATCTTCCTAACGTAAAGAACACGGTACAACAACAGAGATTACATTTGAGTATAACAGTATTCCTCATCATAGTGAATGCAGCTTAGTATCAGAGGGAAAGAATTCTACCAAATTTATTTTATCAGGTAAACACACAGAGATAGGAAGAACACAGACACACAAGGATACACATAAACATATCGGAATAACACAAAAGGGAAAGACAGGTTCTGTTTTCAAGTGTAAATGTGTCAACGTGTAAGTGTAACATTTGATACTGCAGTACTTGTGTTGAGCATTTTATACCTGCTTTATGCTCATATCTGTTTTAGTTTCAACCAAAACTACTTCATTTCCAACTAAAGCTTCATTTAATTCTTGCCAAACTCTCTTACTTCAACATTTAAAAAAAAAAATCCTTTTTATCTGTATCGAACCAAAAATACTTCATTTTCTCATTCAAAATAATTATTCCTTTTTATACAATACGTTTTGGCGAGACCTTTCTCTTATAGCTTCTCAATGCATTTCTTCCCAATTCATCATAGCTCATTTTCTTATGTAGCATACCCCCTCTTAAGCTAACTTAAATCTACTGAGCTCAGATACATAAACTAGAGAACAAGACACTGCACCAACACAAAACAATTAGCACAAACAACAATGACAAAAATGCAAATTGGCCAAGCAAGCAGCAGCATACCTAAATCAGCAAAGCAAATGCAACATTACAACTAATATAAGGCAATATGCCGCAAACAAAAAAATAAATTGGTGGTAAAACTGGATTATCACAGTAATACAAAGTAAAATTGAGTAGGACATTGCCTGACAAATAGCAGCAGCAAATGCAATAACTCATACCTAAACACCAGAAAGTATAAGCAGAAAAATATTACAGTGAAGACAGAAATGCAGATAAGGGAAATATACGTGTAAGATTACAATAGAGTGTGTGCATCTGTGATCATCAAAACTATGCAAAGTGCCACCACAAGGAACAAGATCTATCTCCCATGTGAAATGTAATGATTCTATGTGACATCTTAACACTTAAGTGGTGCTCCACAACAACTTATACTACCAAATAATTATGTATCCAGTTCTAGTTACTAGTCACTTCTCCTTCTTATTGTTCTTTCCTTCCCAAGTGCTCTTTTTTTTATAAGAATGTGGATCGCAAAATTATTATGCAAGGGATCTGTTGACGGAAAGTGTTCACATTAGCTTATGTATTGAATTTTACTTCATAGAACCAATGCTGCAATACACAATTTCGTACAATTATGTACAAAGAAAACCATAAAAACATCATTCAGCAGCCATGTGGCATTTCATAAGTCGGTAGAAATTCTCTCAGCTCTCGTAGAGAGGTGTTGAAACATAAGAATATCTCTCACCAATTCATAAGCATTTCAGTAAGTAGCACAAAGCACAAATTCTAAAGTGTAATCATATGTTTACAAGTAATAGCGTATGTCGCATTTGTGGCGTGTTCTGCTGAGAAATGTTAATAGTGAGGTCAACGGCCCCTCTTTTCTACAGCTATGTGAGCTCTTGCGGGAGCGCGGTGAGCTTAAAAGTAGCTGAAGCGACACCATTGAAGTTGACAGGCAACATAACAATGGATATTCCCTGCTGGCTAGCGCACAGCCAAGCGCAGCAGAGCATTAAGTCAAGGTCACATACAATATACATCACTCACAGCTCTCGCAGTATCACAATGGTTCCTAAAGCAAACGTGAACAGTACACAAAATGCAGACGAAGTACAATTTTCTAAATGCGAAGTAATCCAACTGTGTAATTACCTAGACGTACGTCAGAGACGTAGTAAAAATGTTTATTTATCTCTGTTAAATGACCAGATATTTGTGTAATTCTGTGTTAGAGAAATATGGTACCGATGTATAGAACTGTATAAGCAAATACCATATTATCTAGGGCTCCTTGGGCTTGCCACATGCATGGTACACAAAGTAGGCATACCCTCATGAGGGATATTGTAATTATACTTCAGATCTTACAGATTACAACTGCAGAATGAAATGTATCACTGAAAACCTTCTCTGCATCTTTGTAGTTCAAAAATATTTCTAAAAATGTTCCAAGTACAAAATTAATCACTCAAATGGGTGTCATGTAGCGCTAAACTATACTTCTTGCTGTAAGAAAATTTCTGTCATCGCTTAACGGTAAAAATGTGCCAAGTGTCATAGTTATCGTCATTGATAAGCAACGTTCTGCAAAAATCGATGTATTGACCTTGTCATATACAAAAGTAAAGTGCTATGCCGTGACCTTGAAAGTACTGTACTGTAACGTATTGATGTGAGACTGTGCAGACATAAAACAGATACAGCGTAAAAGCAATAATGAAAATTGTGTCACTCATAAGTAGCGTCGTAATATAACCGTGCAGTTTTCGCACAAACCAAATACTGTGTCATCTGTGACCTCTCAGAAAGTACTTTAAATAGAAAATATTTTTTCAAGTAAACCAAAATGTTGTACCTCATTAACAGTATATGTTACTAGAATGTAACCTTATAGTCGTGACGCAATGATGCAACTAACTAGCAAAACTGAACACGCAATAAGACTGTGTCGTCTGTTCCCTATAAAAGTGAACTCGTAAAATTACTGTCTTAATATGATCCATAGGTTCTTGACTATACAGTTAACTTCAGAACATCACTGCATGCTGAATGTGACAAAGTGTAACAGTAACTTGAAGTGAAAAATTTAATAGCAAACACTAAGTCAGGAAGCAAGTTATTTCTCAATAAACGGTTTTACATGACAAATGTGGTGTGATCCTTTACTTTTCTCAGTACACAGAGTTTCAACTTCAACGCAATTATCATGCAGTATACGTTGGATCTTGTAAGGTCCCCTGTAAATCAGAAAGAATTTGTGACTCAAATGTTCCTTCTTATGCGACAGTGAATCGGCTTTGTTGAGAACGTTTTGACCAATATGTAGTTTCTTTGCCTTGGCCTTACCGTGTAGTTTTCTCCTTTTGTCTGCAGCGGAATTTATATTTTTGATAGCCAAATCAATTATGTCTTTATGTCGAAGTTTACGTAAACTCGGAAAAGGTAAAAGCTCTCTGATTCTTCAGTACAAGAATAGGTGATAAGGCATTGGAGTCATGAGGCATTTCATTCAGTACATTTTGAAATAAGTGTAAGTAACTGTCTCAATACTGATGCTTTCTGTGACAATATAGTCTGCAAAGTTTATTAATTTCTTTCATAATGCGTTCAGGCGGGTTGCAATGTGGACATTACAATGAAATAAAAACAAGTTTGCTTTTACGATTCCGAAGCATGCGTGACCAAATAGCAGATCGGAATAGTGGTCCGTTATCTGAAATGACCTTGGCAATGTGTCCAATTTCACGTGCGAAATTTTTAGCAAAGGCATTGGATACAAACCGTCCAGTGGCTTTGCGTAACGGTGGGAAAGAAACAAATTTTGAAGTAAGTTCAACAGTGATGAGAACGTACGAAAATCCATTCAATGTTTTTCTTACAAGATCAACAACAGCTAATTCTTTTAATCTAGTAGGAATAATAGGAAGCAATGGAGCACAATGTGATATGGTAGACGGTTTAGCTTTTTGACAAAGTTTAGTCATGGACAAGACTCTCCTAATTCTCTTTTCCATGTTGTTAAAATAACAAGTTGTCCGAAGAATATGATAACTTTTCGTGGACCAAAATGCGCGTAGCTGAAATGAATGTATCAGATGAGCTTATTAACAAAATCGTCAGGAATGGAAAGTACCGATAGTTTGTCATCAACAGTGCAACGATTGAAGTGTGTTATTTCTAACCATATAATAATGACGAATCTGCATGTGTGTCTTTTCATGCCATTTACTTTTAGTATCTTTCCAAATCGGAACCTTGTCTTGCTCATGAGCAAAGTCCTTTAAAGATGCAGTGACGAAGTTTTCAAAGGCTACGTTTTGAATGTAAAGAATACTGATATTTTTCTCAAGGTTAGCTTCTGCGTTGCTTTGCCGAAGGCCAGCCGGTGCACTTAACAGTGCATCCACAACAATGTTTTCCGTGCCAGTAAAACAAGGGACTGATATTTCACCGTTATTCTGGATATTCACTGATATTATTTTTAAGTTATTCTGACTTTCCAAGTTTGATGTTCTAAGAAAGAACAGAAGTAACTGGTATTTAACTGCTATCCTGGATTTCATTGATATTATGTTTTTATTTCAGATTTTGTTAGTAATAGCGTATTCTATCTGTGTCTCACGCCATCCTGGAAGGCGAGGTGGTCAAAAGAAAATAAATGAAATTTGTGTGATCATTTATCCTCTAAACCCAGCATCACCAACGCCCCTGCAAGCCTGTTCTTACTACATGAATTATAAAATTTGTCAGATGCAACGTTAAAAATTTTATGGCTATAAATTTGTAGAATGAAATGTTAAGATTTTTAATTTTCTTTTTATGAATCTGTGAAACTAAAATAGTAAACTAGAAATGTCTGAGTACCTGTCATCAGAATCATAGTGCTCAGTGAAATAATGATAACGGCGAATGTACAATTCCACTTTAGGGGTGTCCCAGAAGGAATGGTCAATATTCAGGAATATGACAGCGATGATCATTTGAAGGTAAAAAGTCTAGTAAAAATGGCCTGTAAAATCCATACCTTAAGAGCTACGAGCACTTACTCATCTTCGATATTGCTAAACAAAGCACTTCTTCTGCAAGATCTTCGCTTTCTATACTTTGGGAGAAGGTAGTATGGACCAAAACAAAAAGAAAATAATCCTAGGTAACGTGGGCTCTAAAGTGCTCTCCTTAAGAGCTGTGTGCACAGTACCTGTCAGCGTTAATTGTGGTCCCGGTGATTCAGCTCCGACGACGAGGTGAAGGATGAGGTTCATAACTTTCTGAACAGCATGCCGGCGAGCCGGTATGAGATGGGCATACAAGAATTGCCACAGCTTCTACAAAAATGCATCGACAGAATTGGTGATTACGTCGAAAAATAGATAAATGTTCAAGCTGTTAACTGATGTAAACCACTGTAGAAATAAACAGGTCTATGTACTTATAAAAAAAATAGGAGGCCTTACTTTTAGGATTACCCTCGTAGAATATTGTGAAGCGGAATTCTTGCATAAAACAATGTCCAACTTTTCAACCTATCATGATTTAATTTTGATGACATAAGAAATTATAATGCTCGATGATAACTATAAACTTTTACATGTTTGCCAGAAAGAAATAAACGAAATTTGTTATATGTCCAAACGATAGCTAAAGCTTCCAATTCAGCGACGGAATAATTTTTCTCAGATTTTGTTCGCACGCGGCTAGCAAAAGCGATGGTTTTCTGAACGGTAATGTCATTTTCTGTGGCTTCTTGAAATAAATAATTACGCTGTCAACATACAATCACATAAACAGGCTACTGACGCTGTAAAATACACTCCTGGAAATGGAAAAAAAACACATTGACACCGGTGTGTCAGACTCACCATACTTGCTCCGGACACTGCGAGAGGGCTGTACAAGCAATGATCACACGCACGGCACAGCGGACACACCAGGAACTGCGGTGTTGGCCGTCGAATGGCGCTAGCTGCGCAGCATTTGTGCACCGCCGCCGTCAGTGTCAGCCAGTTTGCCGTGGCATACGGAGCTCCATCGCAGTCTCTAACACTGGTAGCGTGCCGCGACAGCGTGGACGTGAACCTTATGTGCAGTTGACGGACTTTGAGCGAGGGCGTATAGTGGGCATGCGGGAGGCCGGGTGGACGTACCGCCGAATTGCTCAACACGTGGGGCGTGAGGTCTCCACAGTACATCGATGTTGTCGCCAGTGGTCGGCGGAAGGTGCACGTGCCCGTCGACCTGGGACCGGACCGCAGCGACGCACGGATGCACGCCAAGACCGTAGGATCCTACGCAGTGCCGTAGGGGACTGCACCGCCACTTCCCAGCAAATTAGGGACACTGTTGCTCCTGGGGTATCGGCGAGGACCATTCGCAACCGTCTCCATGAAGCTGGGCTACGGTCCCGCACACCGTTAGGCCGTCTTCCGCTCACGCCCCAACATCGTGCAGCCCGCCTCCAGTGGTGTCGCGACAGGCGTGAATGGAGGGACGAATGGAGACGTGTCGTCTTCAGCGATGAGTGTCGCTTCTGCCTTGGTGCCAATGATGGTCGTATGCGTGTTTGGCGCCGTGCAGGTGAGCGCCACAATGAGGACTGCATACGACCGAGGCACACAGGGCCAACACCCGGCATCATGGTGTGGGGAGCGATCTCCTACACTGGCCGTACACCACTGGTGATCGTCGAGGGGACACTGAATAGTGCACGGTACATCCAAACCGTCATCGAACCCATCGTTCTACCATTCCTAGACTGGCTGTTCCAACAGGACAATGCACGTCCGCATGTATCCCGTGCCACCCAAAGTGCTCTAGAAGGTGTAAGTCAACTTCCCTGGCCAGCAAGATCTCCGGATCTGTCCCCCATTGAGCATGTTTGGGACTGGATGAAGCGTCGTCTCACGCGGTCTGCACGTCCAGCACGAACGCTGGTCCAACTGAGGCGCCAGGTGGAAATGGCATGGCAAGCCGTTTCACAGGACTACATCCAGCATATCTACGATCGTCTCCATGGGAGAATAGCAGCCTGCATTGCTGCGAAAGGTGGATATACACTGTACTAGTGCCGACATTGTGCATGCTCTGTTGCCTGTGTCTATGTGCCTGTGGCTCTGTCAGTGTGATCATGTGATGTATCTGACCCCAGGAATGTGTCAATAAAGTTTCCCCTTCCTGGGGCAATGAATTCACGGTGTTCTTATTTCAATTTCCAGGAGTGTACATCTCCTCGCACAAGTGCACACAGCTCTTAAGGAGTGCACTTTAGAGCCCACGTTACCTAGGATTATTTTCTTTTTGTTTTGGTCCATACTACCTTCTCCCAAAGTATAGAAAGCGAAGATCTTGCAGAAGAAGAGCTTTGTTTAGCAATATCGAAGATTAGTAAGTGCTCATAGCTCTTATGGTATGGCTTTTACAGGCCATTTTTACTAGACTTTTTATCTTCAAATGATCATTGCTGTTATATTCCTGAATATTGACCATTCCTTCTGGGACACCCCTAACGTGGAATTGTACATTCGCCATTATCATTATTTCACTGATCACTGATTCTGATGACAGGTACCCAGACATTCGTAGTTTACTATTTTAGTTTCACAGATTCATAAAAAGAAAATTAAATATCTTAACATTTCATCCTACAAATTTACAGCCATAAAATTTTTAACGTTGCATCTGACAAATTTTATAATTTATGTAGCAAGAAGAGGCTTGCAGGGGTGTTGGTGATGCTGGGTTTAGAGGATAAATGCTCACACAGGTTGACAGTATTAAATTCCTGGGATTACAAATTGATAATAAATTCAGTTGGGAGGAGCACACCACAGAACTGCAGAAACGCCTTAACAAATCTGTATTTGCAATTCGAGTGTTAGCAGACATAGGCGACATAAAAATGAAAAAGCTTGCATACTTTGCCTACTTTCATTCCATAATGTCATATGGTATAATATTTTTGGGTAACTCTTCAAGTCAAACAAAAGTTTTCAGAGTCCAAAAGCGTGTAATACGTATTATTTGTGGAGTAAATTCACGGACGTCATGTAGAAACCTCTTTAAAGAACTGGGTGTACTAACCACTGCCTCTCAGTATATTTACTCCTTAATGAAATTTTTCGTAAATAATATATCTCTGTTTCGAAGAAACAGCTCAGTTCATACATACAATACCAGGAACAAAAATGATCTGCACAAAGACTTAAAAGCACATACTTTAGTTCAAAAAGGGTCCACTACTCAGGAACACTCATCTTCAATAATTTGCCAGCAAACATAAAAGATTTAGTTACAAATAAAGATCAATTTAAAAGGAGCCTGAAAGACTTACTGGTGGCCAAGTCCTTCTACTCCATTGACGAATTTTTTAATTGAAACAAATGATGTATTGTATATATTCGTAGTATTGTTATTTTAGCTAAAAAAAAAAGTTGACATATTCCACATCCACGAGGATCTCCTCAGCATGGATCTATGGAACGCAATCTAATCTAATCTAATCTAATCACAAATTTCATTTATTTTCTTTTGACCACCTCGACTTCCAGGATGGCGTGAGACACATAGAATACGCTACTACTAACAAAATCTGAAATAAAAACATAATACCAATGAACATCCAGGATAGCAGTTAAAAACCAGTTACTTCTGTTCTTTCTTAGAACATCAAACTTGAAAAGTCAGAATAACTTAAAAATAAGAAAATAAGCACATAATATTAGTGAATATCCATAATAACGGTGAAATATCAGTCCCTTGTTTTCCATCTTAGAAATTAACAGGCACTAGAATTTAGCAACATCGGGGGTCAATTGCAAAAACAGAAATACTACATAGTCGCAATTCAACAACCGTACCATACTATTTCGTAACCAACAGATTTGCCTAGAACAATTTCAACGTATCTTGACAGGTCAGCTTTACACATTTTCCGAAGCCTGTTGCAAATTGGTAATAATGCCCAAAAATGTCATTACAAATACACATTCTAGAGTTCAGATTTTCAACCGTTGCCCAGTTACCAAAACTAGAAGGAAAGAAAGGTTACAAATGACAAGTCTACCACAGTGATTTAGTCCGAATTTAATTCGTCGTCAATATACCGACCTCAGCCAATATTTCTAATTACATCCTAACCGCTGATCGATCAAACAACAAACACTTGAAACAAGCCCTAACCGCCCTAGCCAAGTAATGTGCTCGGAGCAATTTTCTTCATCAGACCTCTCCACGGTAAAATTCTACAATAGTAGTAACTCAGGTAAACGCATTTAACTTCAACCAACCACTAAGGACACTTCTTATGCGCCAAGGGATAAACAACTATAAGTAGTCAGTGACTGACACATGAAAAGGCAACAAGAGCACGATAAGTTAACTAGAAAGCTCCATTAGAATAACAAACTAACATTTGTGGAAATTTTTCATTCATCAAGTCACTGCTTCTCGCAACTGATAAGTATTCTCAAACCTTCATTTTTATTTTCAGTGCAATCAAGATTCCTTTTTCCATGTAGAAACAGAGGTACAGCGCAACTCCAGTGGCAAGAAAGCCCTACCAGTTGAGAAAATCTGAACTACCGCAAGAGACAAGTTCGTTAATATACACCGAGTTCACAAAACTCTCAGCGCCTAGGACAAAATGTTCACACACAGTTAGAAATTTACTACCGAAGGCAGAGTGCATGCAGCAGACACAATATTTCATCTCAGTTTAGTACAACACTGTCTGCAGCAAATGACACTTTTCGCTCCAACTACCTCAACGTCATTGTGCCCCATCCTCTGTGCCGATTATTTGCCATCACATGTCCAAAACCTGGGCCATCAGAGTCAATGTCTGCACAGGTCCTCCGTTCCCCTCACGTCAGTGAGCAGGGACCATTTATTCCTTGCTGGACGGCGACTGGATTTCACGTCAGCTTCTCCCTACCGAGCGTCGAAGTGCCTCACATCATCCACTACAGAGCCCTCTTTCGCCGCTGGTGGACATCTGTTGCTGTCTGGCTGCGCGCTCTTTCCAGCTGCCGGCCACGGCAGGAAGTTCAAACACCGGCTCTCTGTGTGACGCCGTAAAGTCACAGTTTAACATTTAAATTATAAATAGCCTAATAATACACACTGTATCTTATGACTTCTTCTGCTGGCACGAATTATGCCGATACTAAATCAATTTCTGACTCGAAGATCACTTGATAGTTATATCAAATTCCTGCAAGAAAAACATTTAGCAAAAAAAAAAAACTTGCATATAATCCGACGAAAAAGTGAATTAACAAGCAAGAATAAAACCGTAAATCAAATAAAATCCTTTTAAACAAATGTATCAACTATTTCAAAAATCACGAGAATTTAAAGAAAAAGTAGAGGAAATTACCAAAAACGAATTGTAAATGAGTGCAACGTTGCTTCGGACACGGGCCCATGAAACCTCCTCCTCCTGCCCCATCCCCCCTTGCTCCTGGCTTGTGTCAGTTCCTGGTACCGAAAATGGTATTCCAAATGATTCAATTACAAGTGGAGTATTCTGTAAGAGGAGGAAACTGCATGTCAGTGGATAGTGTGTTGCTCTTAACCTATTGAGCATCACTTTCCTCTGTAGCGGCACCACCGTTAAGGATAGGGAAAGTTAGTTTTTTGCGATGTTCGGAGCACAAGTTACAGCCAGGTGCGGGTGGGATTACAGTAAGTTACGCATACCAGCAGTTGTGAAGGCAAATAGAGGCCACTGGGGAGTAGAAGTGCCGGAGAAGGCGTACACAGCAGTTTCCACAGCGCAAGTCACAGGCAGAAGGGGGGCCACTGGTCAACCTAAGTGTTATGCATACGTGATGCGAAGTGGTGCGTTAGCAAAATAGACCCACACAGCTGAGTACAAATAGGTGCCATTTTCTAATAAGATTCATTCAAGTGTGGCAGCTCTCCTGGATGGCGGGGGCATATCACACCACCAGGCTGCACGCTGCAGCAGATGGGGCGCCAGCATCCCAGTCCACAGCAGGTCATTGGTTCGACCCTCTGAGGCCGACGTGGGGTCCGCAGCCAGCCAGGGCGGGCCACTCTTCAGGATCGCTACCGCGGGCAGTCGTCTTGGCTCCCAACACATGCCGGATGCTTCCGAGATGAGGGCCGTAGATTCGGACCCCGGATTGTAGGCGCTTGCTGCCGCGTTCTCAGCTACGCCAGAGAGGAAGAAGCAGCAGCAGGGCCGGCCTCAAGCTCCTGGCAGAGCAGCACTGCTCAACATGGACGGTGGCCGCTGATCCTGACATCATCGGAACTCAGCGGGCCGGCCAAGGCTGGCACAACATAGCGTTGCATTGCACAGGCCGCTGGGGTGCTTCCTCAGCATTGGGGGGCCCTGTGACGCAGACCAAGGCGAACGGAGCACTGTAGCTAAATAACAATAAATCATTTGGAGTGTTCTTGCCGAGTTTCAATACACCGCATTTGGCGTCTCATACCATAACACCTCCATTGAGATGGCTGGTATGAGTTCGCCATGCCTGGATGGTAGATTTGATTGACTGCAGTTTGTTGCTTAGCATCTCCAGTAACACTTATTATCATCAAAGCATGATCCTTATATCTGACAACGAGATAACAATGTGCATGGGGATGGTGTCTGTCTACAATTTCTACAACGGGACTGTATTCGAGGGTCATCACATTCAGACATACGGACAGATCAAAAGCTTGCAATCTGTGACTTCTCGATACAAATATTAATCTTATTGCATTAGTGACAGTAGAACTTTCTGTATTGGTCAGCATACTAGGGGCTCCACTTCTCGTTCTTCCCCCCATCCCCCTCCACACCCCCACCCTCAAAAAAGGTGGAGGCCTATAAGTATCACAATAGCTCTACTACAAACTTCATTGTGCTTCATTGAATGTTTTCTCACCAGCATCATTTCACCGTATTTCATCCTGTCAGCTTTTCATGTCAGTAACTGAGCACATTATCGTGGTGCCACTGCAACCACACACATCGGCAACCATCTGATGAACATGCAGCGACCGAAAAGTAATCGTCAAAATTTTTTCAAAAGGTATCTGAGAGGGTGTACAAGCCAAAAATACGTAGGGTGTCGTTTCGATGTTTACGGAAGATGGAGTAATGTTGATTGGAATCGAAAAGTTATGTAGGCCTATCGGCCTATCGTTTTTCACGCAGAACGTATCTAAGCTGATCGTAGGCTGTGTTCCAAAAATGAACAGCATAAAGACACTTTCTGCAGGACCTGACCATCACCTTGCAAGACAATGCTCAAGCACGTACAGTGCAAGCTGCTGATTGCTATACCACCTACTGCATTCCCCTGACTTAAGCCCTTGTAAGCTCAACTCCATTTCTAAACTGAAGGAAACACTTCACAGCATTCGCTTCAGAACTGCTACAAATTCGTCGGGCAATAGACTGCACCGCTCGAACTATCTACTCATCTGGAACTGCTAAGAGTATCCTACGACTTCGACATCACTTTGAAGGTCAGTAAAACTTGGAAACACGTATCTATTTTGTACGAGCAGTAAATAAATAGTTGCCACTATTAAAGTTCCCAGCTTCAAACAAGCAGCTGTTCGGCTAGGCATTGACTGACACAGTTGTTCGATGTCTTTCGAACGTTCTCAGTTGGAGAGAGATCCGATGACCTGCCTGGGCAAGGTAGGTTTTGACAAGCACGAAGACAAGCAGTAGAAAATCTCACCGTGTGGAGGCGTTCACTATCTTGTTGAAATGTAAACAAAGGGTGACTTGTAATTAAGGGTAGTAAAACTGGGCGTAGAATATCGTCAACGTGCCACTGTGCAGTAAGGATGCCTCGCATGACAACCAGCAGGGTCCTGCTATAAAGTGGGATCTCTGACCATCACTCCTATTTGTCGGGATTGACGATCTGGGATGCTATTTCTTTTCAGAGCGGCACCCTCACAACACAGCGGTACGTCGACGATATTCTACGCCCCATTTTGTTGTCCTCCATCCTGGGCTACACTTCATCAAGAAAATACCCGCCTGCACACAGCAAAAGTTTCTGTTTCTTTTTTTCATGCTTGCCAAACCCAGCCTTGGCCAGCAATGTCGCCAGATCTCTGCACAAATGAGAAAGTTTGGAGCAGGTCTCTGCAATCTGGTTGGGAATTTGACGGTCTGACTCGCCAGCTGGACAGAATTTGGCACGGTATCCCTCGGAGGGACATCCAACAACTCTACCGAGCTGAATAAATGGTTGCATAGGGGGCATAGGTGGACCAAGGCGTTTGCGACCTGCTCAGTTTGGGAAACTGCTTCTCTTGAATAAATCATTCTTTTTTTCTGATATTGCACCCATTTGCTTGTACATTACATCCCATCTACCAATTTCCGTTCTATTCGGATAATTTCTACATGGTGCGTCTTTTTTTCCTTAGAGTGTATTAGTAGATAGATAATTTGTTAAGGAGCCTGCCTTGCCACAGTGGCAACACCGGTTCCCGTCAGATCACCGAAGTTAAGCGCTGTCGCGCTGGGCTAGCACTTGGATTGGTGGCCATCCGGTCTGCCGAACGCTGCTGGCAAGCGGGGTGCACTCTGCCCTTGTGTGGCAAACTGAGGAGCTACTTGATTCAGAAGTGGCGGCTCCAGCCTCGGAAACTGACATACGGTCGGGAAAGGGGTGTGCTGACCAAATGCCCCTCCATATCCGAATCCAGTGACGCCTGTGATCTGAGGATGACACGGCGGCCGGTCGGTGCCGTTGGGCCTTCAAGGCGTGTTCGGGAGGGACTTTTTAAGCATCACCTATAAATAAGTAATATATACACTCTCAATTAAGCACAAAAATTTAAGTTGTGTGGTGTATGATTGTTTCCCAGACAATAGGCTGTAAATTTCAAGAATAAATAAATGTGTCACGTGGAACGCCTTAGTCGAGATTTGCAAATAAGTCCTGTGGTGGATCGCTGGTATGGGCTGAATTACTCAAACATTTTGTGGTGGTGTCACACTTATCATCCAGCTCACATGTGTTTCATGAGCAATCTTGAGATGGATCACAGCGCAGTAAATAAACCGCCTGGAGATGTTGCTACAGCTCATGGTTTGCGAACACTTCAGTGTGAAGTCATTTTTAGCTGAGCGTTTTCCCCCGCAAAAAGCAAACCAAACTTCGTTAGTACTCAGCAGTGTAGAAGTATATCACATGGATCATCTTTGGTTTGAGTTCATGCTGCTGTTGTCACGGCAACGTCTTCCTCGCGACATCTGACAGGTGATACTAGAACAAGCAGTCAGCCAGTTCCGAACCTTCCAGTCACAGCTATAGGACTCGAAAAATACTGTGAATTACTTTTCGTTCTATCTCATACAGACCACTTTCATCATTTTTGCATTGTGGATAGGATGCTTTGTCAACGAGCTTCAGTACATGAATTCTTTTAGCATTTTTTTTCTTTGTGGAACGTCATACTGAAAAACTCTTTCTGAAACTGCCTGGCACTTTATTTATCTGTCGGGCATCACTGGACCAGTTTTACTTCAGCCTCCAACTTTGTTTAGCATACTTGTATGCAAGTCTTTCATTCTCTTGATTTTCTGTATTTGTCCAATCCCCTTTCCTGACTCACCTTTGCATCTTCAAATTCAGAAATTTTTCCATATTAGTTCCTCTCTGAGTTCGTAAACCTGCGTTAACATCTTCTTTGTTAACCTTCAATCGTTTGTGTATAATACACGGCCGAAGGGGCTTGGTGTTATTTATTAATTTTTTTTTATTAATTTGAACAACTATTCAGTGCACTGGTCGGGAAAGTCTAGATGACGTTCTGTATTTCAGACACCGGCACTGAAACATCCTTACAGTTCGGAGTTAGCATCAAAATGGGTTCGCTCCAGAGAACGCCTAGTAGGAATGCACTACTTTCTTCCGTGGAATTCTGAGAGAAAAAACTACTGTGTAATTTACAATGGCCACAATAGTTGTTAAGGCAGCAATGACTGTTTATGTACTGTTTTCAGTTACTGATAAATAAGATGGTGTTTTAATATGCTGCGAAGAAAACGAAGTGCTGAACTGTCTCTTGAAGGGAAAGCATTCATATTTTTTTCAAAAAATTATTCAGAAAAGTATTTGCTTCAATTATAATACACATAGCACATACATTATTGAAAGAAATCAAAACACATTAATAAAACATTGAAATATAAAGATCAAGAATGAAAATTCAAGTTGCCTTTATTGTTACTCAATAAAAAACAAACCAATCGCTGGAGTTACTTAAGAAAAAATTGTAGTCGTCAGATGAAGAGGGCTACTGGCTATCTACTACGCCCTCACTTTAGCACACCACTAACGTTACAAAAACTTACTGTAACTAATGATGCTTGAACTATGTAAACTAATGGCAGATAGTAATTATATTTTAATTATGGTTCATCTACGCCACTGTCTATATATTTCATGGTGTTAAGTAGTTGTGCAGCACTGACTGCAATAACTATACTTTGCCACCATAGGGTCCTAGTCTACTAGCTACAAAATAAATAAATAAAAAAGACTTAACATCCATTCTTTTAGGAAGAACTAATAGTGGTAAATTAAATCTGTATCTTACTTTTCAATTCTGTTACACGTAGTACACCGACTTTAATATTTGACTACAGTAATGCCTCAGACTCAAAGATAAAATACATTGACCTAACGTTCGGCTACGTTAATGCCTCGTATTCAAAGACAAATGGTTCAAATGGCTCTGAGCACTATGCGACTTAACTTCTGAGGTCATCAGTCGCCTAGAATTTAGAACTACTTAAACCTACCTAACCGAAGGACATCACACATATCCATGCCCGAGAAAGTAGAATATACCACACGGCCAACAGCATTATTGTTCAAAAATGAGCCAGTACTACACAATTCATGCATCCATAAATTATTCACAGTAACAAATTGTATAGTGAAAACACAAAACAACTAAGCTCAACATATCTGCAAAATGTGTAGACGTCAAAGGAATAGAACATTTGAGAATCATCAGAATTGATGATAACTGATGAATAGATAGTGAGGGGTGGCACGCCTATCTGTCACTTTAACAACACTGTCAGTCAGATTAATATTCATGTTTTTGGTCATGCTCTCGGTGTTCTCCAGTAATATATTTGGTATGTGTGGTTTATGACTTTTTACGTGAGGAAATTGTGGGCAGAATGTTCATATAACTGCATGTGTAGCACGTGGAGAACATGTACCCGAGGGGCCATAGTGGAGGCAACAGAGAACAAGGAGAAAGATGGATTATGGCCATAAATGCTGTGTCCAGAGACCTGGCTGTACGAGCGTTTCTGGGAAGAGCGCTCTGTGGATTGTACCTGCAGAGGGACTTTGGGCCATGGCACTCCCCTCTTCCCAACAGGAGGGCTCCAGTTCACAAAACATTATACCTGGGCCAGGAAACATACCATTGACCAGGTAGCCAGTTGGCAGAAAGTGGTTGGTGGAGCTTTTGTGCAAATGGTGGTACTGTCATAAAACTCCAAGCATTCTCGTGGTAGAAGATGGGAAGATATGAAGAGAATGGCTCATGCATGTGTTTAGTGGAGGCAAGAGTAATTGCACTGATGCCAGGATGTTGCCAACGGAAAAAACATATTTCACAGGCAGGACTGTCTGGGGAGCTTAACAGCTTTGTTTCAAAAATTGGAAACTCTCTGTAAATGAGGGACTATGGTCCTGTCTAGGTAGGCTTTTTTGTCGGAACATGGTCATGCTTACTGTGAGAATGACACCGCCCTAGTCTGAAAGTTTCTTTTCTCAGCTGAGAGAGATTCTCAGTCGCTGATTGGCTCCTCTCACGTTATGAAAAGCAGAGACTTGCCCCCCCCCCCCCCCCCACCAGCGTGGAAACCCCGGCTCTGGGTCTAGATTGGGTACCAGGCCAACAGAACAGTAAGAGGGGAGATTCAATGAGGATAGTTCGATTGATTTGTACAACGTGAAGGCGGTTTTTCGCTATTTTGGGTCCCGTATAGAAGTTTGGTTGAAAGGTATTGTGATTCTTTGCCTTCTTCGTCTTCTGGTCCATCCTTGGCGGAGAACTTCAGGTCTTCCCCTAGTGGGTGAGACTAGTGGTCTGCGACTTGTGGTGGACTAAGAGCCAGTGGCAGTTTCCAACTCCACCGACAGTAGAGCTGCATATCATCTTGGATATATCACGTGTCATGAGAGTGAACTTATTCGTCCTGAGTCGGCTGTCTGACGTTTGACAGTTCCAGCATGCTCCATCATGCCTGTAAATCAAATTGGTTTGGCCAGACCAGCGAACTGGTGCCCCACTCTGAAATCTGTTGGGATTTCAGGCCTTTGTTAGGGAACTTTCCCGCGCTCTCATAATCGGAACTCCAGTCCGTGTAGTTTTCAAATTTTCGTGGAGGTTCCACAACATTACAGCTGCCGCAGATCGCCACTCCTCTCCCACAGCTTGCCGTTTTCTTCTTCAGCTCCCTGTTCCCCCGTGAACCACAGTTTGTGGTGTACTTGGTCGTAGTTGATTCCATTTGAATAGAATTAGGTCTCATACTGGATTCATGTTAACAAAGTCAGTTGGCGTCGTAAGACCAATTAATTCAGGGGAGAATTTGTATAGTTCCCACCCCAATGAATGCTTTGCCAATCAAGCACCATCCCCTTTTTAACTTGCGTTTTCCTTTTTTTTTTTTTGTAACATTTATCAGCTCATTGTAGTTATAAAAGGATGAACAATTAACGTGTCGCCGACCGCGGTGGCCACGCGGTTTAGCCGCTGCAGTCCGGAACCGCGCGACTGCTGCGGTCGCAGGTTCGAATCCTGCCTCGGGCATAGATGTGTGTGATGTCCTTAGGTTAGTTAGGTTTAAGTAGTTCTAAGTTCTAGGGGACTGATGACCTCAGATGTTAAGTCCCATAGTGCTCAGAGCCATTAACGTGTCATTATCTTTGTAAACTTAAATACAACACTGTTCTCGTTCATGCTCCCTCAACTATTCACCGTTTTTATTTTTTGTGGTAATAGGTGGATACACCAGCAATTCAAGGTTCAATATTATTAAATTAGTTAACACGATTATTGTTTTGAGTTCTGAAAGTGACCATAGACATAGCCAACAAAAGTGGCACGAGTATTTCACTAATTTCATACATAAAAAATTAAGGCTTTAGCTCACGATTTCAAGGTTATTTAGAAGATAATACTTTTATTTGTTTAAAGAAAATAACATTTAGCATCATTTGGAGAGATACTTATGATTAAAGGTGCATCAATAGGTATATCAGTGTTCACACCAGTCACTTTCTTACTTAAACTGGTCTAGTGGCTGAGTGAACTTATGGATTATTGTTAGAAATCAAACACAAATTCGTACAAGTAAGCATTGAGGGTCGACACTGATCTTAGCTTGTAGGTTGTTCAAACAACAAGGAAATTCGACATTCACTGAAGTTTAAACATATATGTAAATAGCCGGGCATGTTTCATCATCACAATACATTAATATCTGCTATCTACGCCGATACACATCACCAACTATTCTATCACTCAGCACTTACAAAGATGCTACTTTTAAAGACTAAATATTTAATTTGAATGTGTCTTGTATCAATACAAAAACGTACAATTAGCTAAACAAAAGCTAGTAATTCTTATCCTGATGCATTTTTATAATTTGATTAGTAATGTGTCAGTGTAAAGTAACTTAGTTCCAAATATTTAGATTTACACATATCGGGTGTATTACAGTGCTTATCAATTGTACAATATTCATTTCAGTCTCAAGCTCTCAATAGCCTTCCAAACATCAGTCTTTAAATCTCTCATCTGCATCGGAAGACCAACTCCATTTTTCCGAAAGACCAGTGTTCGCTCTTTTCTATTTTCTTTGTTTTGGAACATACGGTACATCCTTTTCTTTCCAATGGGCTTTCTCCATTCTCATCATATCATATCTTCGTACCACGGTAACTGTCTGTTCTAATGCTTCGGTTATAGCCTCTTTCAGATGTAGAGGACTTCTTATTTATTCATTCCTAGTTTGCTATCTTGGTACTTAGCATTCTCGCTTAAGATGCGTGTTTCCCCAGCTGCTACTGCGTTTTTCTACTGTATGGCCACTAACAAACTGTTGTTATACAGTTTTGTATTGATTTTTAATTACTGCACCAAAGTATCCACTGAGAGTTTTGAATCATTTCCTCCCTTGTGCCATCAGCTTTGTAGGTCTATACTGTCATTCCGTCTTCGTACATTACGATTTCATGGTACTTATACGGCTTACATACTTTATAAAATAGTGTTTTCTAGTTCTTAAACTAAATTGTTACCACCAGTTTTGAACTACTCAGTTTTTGGGAACGTGAGACTAGACACTATTTTGAGTTTCCCTATATCAGTTTTAACAGAATGTAGCCTAGTTCGCATCTACACCGTCGGAGGCAGTCGTAGCTAGACAGTCTGCAGGTAAGGTTGCACAAAATTAGATTCACCTTTTTTGTATCTGTATTCACAGACCTAATTTCCTAATACCTGAGCGTCGCTTGCTATTACATTTTTAAAAGATGGGTGACAAAGCACATCCTTATTTTAAATATTGTTAATTTTGAGCAGTTTTGAATTTTTGTCGTCAATCTTCACCGGTACGATATATTTGCTTAATTATTTTACACGTCCAGTTCCGTAAGACCAAATTGAGGAGCAAATCTCCAAGGTCTTGGAACATGTCAGTACATGAAATTACAACATGAAAGTAATAACAGGTAAAATAAAATGTTTATCGACCCAAAATAAGACAAACCATAAGTTTAAGTAAACACAGTCAATAACACAACGTAGGAAACAGCTTAATTCTTCAAGGAACTCCTCGACAGAACAGAAGGAGTGACGCATGGGGATTTATTTAGGACTAATCAAAAACTTCGAATAATTTGTTGAGCGGAAAACTTACAGATCTTTCCCAAGTCTACCAAAACGAAGTGGGTATCCCGGAGAGGAAATGAAGTACCGAATAAAAAATACAGGGTACCATTTAAAAAAGTCATACCGCTGTTCATATCTTTGTAAAAAACAAAGTTACAACGAAGGCAATCATGCTAATTGATGTCCCCCTGACGGCTAAAGAACATTTGCTTGAAACATTTTGTAATTTGCATCTGGACAAACAGTTGTACGGGGTGGTCAAGATAAATGGGACACCGTGTATATATGACATCAAATTGCTACTACTGCCTGTGTGTGTGTTCCCCTTTACCTTTTGCAGTTATCATGATCCATCAGTCAAATCTTGCAACAAAACCAAGTGCATTGATCCGTAGTCAAGCAAAGAATTATGAGTGTAGAAGTGCTTGCACAAACGCCGCTGAATACATATAAAATATGGGAAACCTGCATGTAAGATCTCAGCCACTATAGCACATTGTATATTTCAATATGATTTATGGCATACAATTATTTCTTTTTTTAGACCACAGTAGATACCTAAAATAAGTAGAAGTAGTATACCGAATATGGTTATAAAGAGTAATAAACACTCTGCTGCAGAAGGCACGTAGAAGTTATTCGTATCTACAAGATACGCAGCATTCGTGTGTCTTAACTTATGTATTAAAGTTCTAAGCATAGAGTAAGATTAACAGTTAAGAAGAGAGAGAGCTACAGGTAAGTCAAGAAAGCTATAATTAATGGTTGTTACAGAAAAAGTTGAGTGAAGGGATTCATTATTAAGACAGGACGATCAGCAGACCTGCAATTACAGCAGGATATAACTTATAGAAAATATTCTGTTGGACTTATAAACTGCTGACGTGGCTATAATTATTATAATTATGAAATTATCTTTAAAATTCAGACAAGAAATTAAAACTTTTCCTAGCTCCAACAGAAATGTTAGCTACGAAGTGTTTCTCACTGTAATAAACAGGCTACACTGGGGAGACCGTCGGTTGAATTTACAGTCACCCTTCCTCAAGCATCTTAACAATCGTCTCGACTCGTTATCACTGAGCTACAGCCAACAGAAACGAAATGCATCATAACTATCGTTGCACACTGAAACCTCACTGATTGAGCCCTCATTAATTCGGCTCTCAGATTCACCAGGATATTTTTTCTTTTTCTACAATAATTGTACAGTATTTGATACTCCGGATGTAACAGCGTAAGAGTCTACGACAAGAATCACTGAATTTAAATTCAGCCAAGTGACATGCATAGATCCTGGCAAAGTGCCATTTAATAAGTTAACAATGCGCTGTACAGTATTAAATAGGCCCCGATTGTGGCCAGTGTCAACTGACATCGATAGTAAAGTAGGTAGTGGAGTATATGAAAAAAAAGGAAGGTTCACTGCATATGACGGATAAAAACGAATCGTTGAAAAATATTACTCCTGAATTTGGTGTTGAAGTATTCGTATAAATTCCAGGGTGCTCGACTGTAGGTATTATATACGTAAATTACTGGCTACGAAATGATGACTAACTTCTCGCCTATGTGCGTCTGCAGACAATGAAGGTAGTCACGATGGAGTAGCTGACGAGGACTGCGCTCAGTCTGAAGATATTATGACACCTACAAAGCCCAGAAAGCAACTGAGCATAACAATCGGTTACTTGGAACGCCAGGAGGATACGACTTAGACTGTGTTATTGCCAGTGAAAGGTCTACGTATGTTGTTGTTGCCTTCAGTCCTGCAACCTACATCCTTCTGAATCTGCTTAGTGTATTCATCTCTTGTTCTCCCTCTACGATTTTTACCCTCCACGCTGCCCTCCAATGCTAAATTTGTGATCCCTTGATGCCTCAGAACATGTCCTACCAACCGGTCCCTTCTTCTTGTCAAGTTGTGCCACAAACTCCTTTCCTCCCCAATTCTTTTCAATACCTCCTCGTTAGTTATGTGATCTACCCATCTAATCTCCAGCATTCTTCTGTAGCACCACATTTCGAATGCTTCTATTCCCTTCTTGTCCAAACTATTTATCGTCCATGTTTCACTTCCATACATGGCTACACTCCATACAAATACTTTCAGAAACGACTTCCTCACACTTAAATCTATACTCGATGTTAACAAATTTCTCTACTTCAGAAACGCTTTCCTTGCCATTGCCAGTCTACATTTTATATCCTCTCTACTTCGACCATTATCAGTTATTTTGCTCCCCAAACAGCAAAACTCCTTTACTGCTTTAAGTGTCTCATTTCCTAATCTAATTCCCTCAGCATCACCCGACTTAATTCGACTACATTCCATTATCCTCGTTTTGCTTTTGTTGATGTTCATCTTATATCCTCCTTTCAAGACACTGTCCATTCAGTTCAACTGATCTTCCAAGTCCTTTGCTGTCTCTGACAGAATTACAACGTCATCGGCGAACCTCAACGTTTTTATTTCTTCTCCATGGACTTTAATACCTACTCCGAATTTTTCTTTGGTTTCCTATACTGCTTGCTCAATATACAGATTGAATAACATCGGGGAGATGCTACAACCCTGTCTCACTCCCTTCTCAACCGCTGCTTCCCTTTCATACCCCTCGACTCTTATAACTGCCATCTGGTTTCTGTACAAATTGTAAATAGCCCTTCGCTGCCTGTATTTTACCCCTGCCACCTTAAGAATTTGTAAGAGAGTATTCCAGTCAACATTGTCAAAAGATTTCTCTAAGTCTACAAATGCTTGCAATGTAGGTTTGCTTTTCCTTAATCTATTTCCTAAGATAAGTCGTAGGGTCAGTATTGCCTCACGTGTTCCAATATTTCTGCGGAATCCAAACTGATCTTCGCCGAGGTCGGCTTCTACCAGTTTTTTCATTCGTCTGTAAAGAATTCGCGTTAGTATTTTGCAGCTGTGACTTATTAAACTGATAGTTCGGTAATTTCCACATCCGTCAACACCTGCTTTCTTTGGGATTGGAATTATTATATTCTTCTTGAAGTCTGAGGGTATTTCGCCTGTCTCATACATCTTGCTCACCAGATGGTAGAGTTTTGTCAGGACTGGCTCTAACAAGGACGTCAGTAGTTCCAATGGAATGTTGTCTACTCCTGGGGCCTTGTTTCGACTCAGATCTTTCAGTGCTCAGTCAAACTCTTCACGCAGTATCGTATCTCCCATTTCATCTTCATGTACATCCTCTTCCATTTCCATAATATTGTCGTCAAGTACATTGCCCTTGTATAGACCTTCTATATACTCCTTCCACCTTTCTGCTTTCCCTTCTTTGCTTAGAAGTGGGTTTTCATCTGCGCTCTTGATATTCATACAAGTGGTTCTTTTTGTGGCGGCGTTCGTAGCGACAAGCAATTCGCTGTAGAAACGGCTTACGAAGTCACCGCCACACTTTTAGTAGCGGGCCGACCGGTCCGCTGGAACAGTGAACAGAAAGAGGAAAACCCAAACACTCTGATTAAATAAAAGTCGGTACTTATCTTTATTAACGAAGATACAGCAACACAGTAGTGAACTCCGTGTCTACAGAAATCTGTCTAGTTCGAGTCGGAGCGGCTAGGTCAGCGTCGGCTGACGACAAACAACAACTCTGCTGCGATGAACACACAACTGACTAGCAAGTACACAATTCGGTGGCGAGTATACAACTGAGCGGCGAATACAGAACTGTCCTAGCGCTCGCGACTCCAGCGCTTAAGAAGCCAGAAGCCAGCGGTGGCGCGCGCAGACTTGCGGCGATTTCCTGTCTCACTGGCGCTGCTTATGCGGACGGCGTCCGGACTTTGATGCTGCCAACCTTTTGGCAGCGGGCTCGAGTGGCATTACTGGCTAGGATATAACAGTTCTCTTTTCTCCAAAGGTCTCTTTCATTTTCCTGTAGGCAGTATCTATCTTACCCCTAGTGAGATAAGCCTCTACATCCTTACATTTGTCCTCTAGCCATGCCTGCTTAGCCATTTTGCACTTCCTGTCGATCTCATTTTTGAGATGTTTGTGTACCCTTTTGCCTGCTTCATTTACTGCGTTTTGAATATTTTCTCCTTTCATCAATTAAATTCAATATTTCTTCTGTTACCCAAGGATTTCTAATAGCCCTCGTCTTTTTACCTAATTGATCCTCTGCTGCCTTCACTACTTCATCCCTCAGAGCTACCCATTCTTCTTCTACTGTATTTCTTTCCCCCATTACTGTCAATTGTTCCCTTATGCTCTCCCTGAAACTCTGTACCGCCGGCCGCGGTGGTCTCGCGGTTCTAGGCGCGCAGTCCGGAACCGTGCGACTGCTACGGTCGCAGGTTCGAATCCTGCCTAGGGCATGGATGTGTGTGATGTCCTTAGGTTAGTTAGGTTTAAGTAGTTCTAAGTTCTAGGGGACTGATGACCACAGCAGTTGGGTCCCATAGTGCTCAGAGCCATTTGAACCAAACTCTGTACCACCTCTGGTTCTTTCAGTTTATCCAGGTCTCATCTCCTTAAATTCCCATCTTTTTGCTGTTTCTTCAGTTTTAATCTACAGTTCGGAACCAATAGATTGTGGTCAGAATCCACATCTGCCCCTGGAAATGTCTTACAATTTAAAATCTGCTGAACAGTAATGTCTCCGAATTTTTCATGCGAGAACTCTTAAACTTTTGAAATAAAACAAGCGTTAACATTATAAACCTCTATCCTTCATGTCCACACACACTATGTGATCAAAAGTATCCGGACACCTGGCTGAAAATGGCTTACAAGTTCGTGGCGCCCTCCATCGGTAATGCTAAAATTCAGTATGGTGTGGGCCACTCTTAGTCTTGATGACAGCTTCCACTCTCGTAGGCATATGTTCGGTCAGGTGCTGGAAGGCTTTTTGCGGAATGCCAGCCAATTCATTCTTCACGGAGTGCTGCACTGAGGACAGGTACCGATGTCGGTCAGTGAGGCCTGGCACGAAGTAGGCGTTCCAGAACATCCCAAAGGTGTTCTGTAGGATTCAGGTCAGTACTCTGTGCAGGCCGGTCCATTACAGGGATGTTATTGTCGTGTAACCACTCCGCCATAGGCCGTGCATTATGAAAAGGCACTCGATCGTGTTGAAAGATGCAGTCGCCATCCTCGAATTGCTCTTCAACAGTGGGAAACAAGAAGGTGCTTAAAACATCAATGTAGGTCTGCGGTGTGATAGTGCCACACAAAAAAACAAGGGGTGCAAAGCCCCTCCATGAAAAGCACGGCCACACAATAAAGCCACCGCCTCCTAATTTTACTGTCACACGATAAAGCCACCATTTCCTAATTTTACTGTTGGCACTACACACGCTGGTAGATGACGTTCACCGGGCATTCGCCGTACATCGCCACATTGTGTACCGTGATTCGTCGCTCCACACAACGTTTTCCCGCTGTTGATTTATCCGATGAGGCGTCGTTTGGCATTTACTGGCGTGAAGTGAGGCTTATGAGTAGCCGCTCGACCATGAAATCCAAGTTTTCTCTTCTCCCGCCTAACCGTCGTAGTACTAGCAGTGGATCCTGATGCAGTTTGCAATCCCTGTGTGATGGTCTGCATAGATACCTGCCTATTACACATTACGACCCTCTTCAGCTGTCTGTGTTCTCAGTCCGTCAACAGACGAGGTCGGCCTATACGCTTTTGTGCTGTACATGTCCCTTCACGTTTCCACTTCACTATCAGCCGGCCGAAGTGGCCGTGCGGTTAAAAGCGCTGCAGTCTGGAACCGCAAGACCGCTACGGTCGCAGGTTCGAATCCTGCCTCGGGCATGGATGTTTGTGATGTCCTTAGGTTAGTTAGGTTTAACTAGTTCTAAGTTCTAGGGGACTAATGACCTCAGCAGTTGAGTCCCGTAGTGCTCAGAGCCATTTGAACCATTTGAACCACTTCACTATCACATCGGAAACAGTGGACCTAGGGATGTTTAGGAGTGTGGAAATGTCGCTTGCAGGCGTATGAAAAAAGTGACACCCAATCACTTGACCACCTTCGAACACCGTGAGTTCCGCGGAGCGAACCATTCTGTTCTGTCTAATGACTACTGAAGTCGCTAATATGGAGTACCTGGCAGCACAATGCCCCTAATATTAAAAACGTATGTTTCTGGGGGTTTCCGGATACTTTCCATCACGTAGTGTATTTTTTCTCAACTTAGTCACCCGACGAGACACCAGTTTATTGGAATCGTTACTGTGGAATGTCTGACTTTGTTGACGGAGCCACAACCTCACCTCTGGTTGCGCCGCTTCATCATTATTAAAGTGAAGTCCTCTAAGCAGTTCTCCAAGTTCTGGAAAAAGACGAAAGTAGGAGGGAGCCAAGTCGGGACGCTACGGGAGATGGGTCGATGGCAGTGAAACCACGGCGTCGCGACGGATTGTTGCAGATGTCACCGCGCTCGTATGTGGTATGGTATCGCAATGCTGAAGAAGAGAGTGCTCCATGTGTGGACGAACTCTTAGAACCCGAAACTCAGTTACAGCACGTTGTTTCCAGGGCACCGACTTAGTTACGATACGCATTGTCACGTTCGCGGCCCATCTCGCCAGAGGTTCGAGTCCTCCCTCTGGCAGGAGTGTGTGCGTTGTTCTTAGCATAAATTAGTTTAAGTAGTGTGTAAGTCTAGGGACCGATGACCTCAAAAGTTTGGTCCCTTAGGAATTCACGCATTCACACACTGCCACGTTATACGCTACAATTGGGAGCCTTCTAGGGGCAGAGGGCTACAACCTGCCGCAGGGAAGCGCGAAAGTCGAACGAGTACTATGCAAGATACGTAATATCTCGATCTATATCGAAAACAGCATAAAAATTTCGGAGGCATTACTTCTCAGCCGGCCCGTGTGCCTGAGCGGCTCTAGGCGCTTCGGTCTGGAAACGCGCGACCGCTACGGTCGCAGGTTCGAATCCTGCCTTGGGCATGGATGTTTGTGATGTCCTTAGGTTAGTTAGGTTTAAGTAGTTCCAATTTCTAGGGGACTGATGACCTCAGATATTAAGTTCCATAGTGCTCAGAGCCATTTGAACCATTTTTACTTCTCACCATGACCTCGTAGTAGTGAAAATTGACATGGCTACGATAACGGAAACAAAAATGTTCCAGTAAAAATGGGTCCACAAACATACCGCTCGCGAGATCATTGCGAATGTTTGCTTACAACGGACCACTGTCATTATCAAATATTGTCCTCGTTACCATATATTTATTTGAATTGCGAACTTTTCGATTAAGCCCTATTTATATTTAATCTGATCCGTAGCTAGTGGCGGTAGGAGTTTTTCATAAGTGAAGTGGTTAAAGACGTACCATATGTCAACACTTTCTCAAGAACGATTGTCTGGACTGTCAGCTCCAGCACATTAAAAGCGACACTTGAGCGTCTGTAACAGAGATGCATATCTGAAAGATTTTTCTAAGTTATTGGCGAGAAATACGTTCTAAGAAAAAAAAAAAGAAGAAAAAAAAGACGCACCACGTAGGAATTATCCGAAGGGGACGGAAATCAATAGATGTGATGTACATGTACAGACAAACAAATTGGGTGAATTATTCAAGAGAAAGAGCTTCACTGTTTTCACAATTCAATAATACATTTGTCCACGTTTGTCCGTTATGCAAGCAGGTATTTGCCTTGCCACTGATTGGCAGAGTTGTTGGATGTCCTCCTAACGGATATCATGCCAAGTTCTGTCCAAATGGCGCGTTAAATCGTCAAAATCCGGAGCTGATGTAATGCTCAAAATGTTCTCGATGTGCAAGGGATCCAGCTGCCTTGCTGATCAAAGTAGGGTTTAGCAAGCACGAAGACAGACAGTAGAAACTCTCGCCTTGAGCGGCTGGGCATTATCTTGCTGAAACGTAGGTCCATCGTGGTTTGCCAGGAAGAACAACAAAATGTCGTGTAGAATATCGTCGACGTACCGCTGTGCTGTAAGGGTGCAGCAAATGAGAAAAGGATGTACTAGAAATCAAATGGCAGCCCAGAGCATTGCTCCTGGTTGTCAGACCATATGGCGGGTGACTGTCAGGTTGCTATCCCACCACTGTCTGATGCAACTCCACACATGCCTCCGGCCTGGAATATCATTGACTGCAGTAGATCTATCTTCAGTGATGAGTCCCGCTTCGAACTGAACCTTGATGACCAGCGAAGTCGTGTCTGCCATACGACCCGACAACCAGGAATGAGGATCTGGAGTGCTATTTTTCTTCACAGTAGGTTGTCACCTGCGGCGCCCTTACACCACAGTGGTACGTCGACGATGCTCTAGTACCCATTTGTTTCACTTCATGACAAGACATCAGGAGTTTACATTTTGGCTCTGTGACAGTTTCTACAGCGCGTCTTCACGCTTACCAAAACCTACCATGGCTTGCCAGGTCTACAGATCTCTCCCCGATTGAGAACGTTTGGACCATTATGGGCAGGGCTCTCCAATCATCTTGGGATTTTGACGATGTAACTCACAAATTGGACAGAATTTGGCACAATATTCTCAGGACGACATCCAACAACTATCAGTCAGTGGCAAACCAAATAACTGCTTGCATAAGAGCCATAGGATTCTAACGCGTTACTGACTTGCTCAGTCTGTGAAACTCTTTCTCTTGAATAAATTCCGCACTGACTGCATGAATGATTTTTATTAAATCTAGTTTTCTGAGCTGTTGGGTCAATACCGGTTTCAGGGGAGCATCTGTATAACAATAAATTCAGAAGGAACAACAGCCCTGAGAAATAAACTGGTTTGGTAAATTATTTTCAGATTAAAAAAATATATTAAAACTTTTACATGAGAATATCAAAATATTAGCACTCGTATAACAAACTTTAGAACGAAAAAGTTCGCAAGCTTTTTACCCAACACTCGTTGTCCCTCAGAAGGAAAAACCGTTAAAATGCGGTATGTCACAGAATTAACCAGTTGGATTCCAGCATATTGGATGGTTCCTAAACAGATCATACCATAGTGATCGACTGGTAAGGAGAAAATAAATGAAAACTATAAAGACCTAATTTTGAGTCAGAATGAAAAACCAAGAAATGGTTGCTCAAAATTGGAGGGATGTTCTACCTGCACCAGATCCGCCATGTAAATAGCTGTTGACGGAGAAGCAGAAACTATAAATCGCGCGTCCTCGCTTCTTCGATCTATACGGAATCGCTAACAGGGGAATAGTTTGCCTGTGGACGGTTTGCGCATGCTCTGATGATGCGCGGGTTCGACCGAATGATTGGTGGTCTTCTGGTGGATACACGAACGGTGAATGAGAACAAGCAATTTTGGGATAAAAACTACAGAAACTTCTTTTGAAAAACAATCTGTATAATAACAATATGATGGTGACACTTGACAAATTTTTCGGTAATAACGCCCGTAAGTAGTGCTACGGCTAGAGCGTAAAACAGGAACATCATGTGCGTATATCACGGTAACAAATAGATCTGCCGGCAGTGTCTACGGAATAAACCTTAAAAATTAAAAACAACTTTAAGAACTTAAAAATTCTAAGTTATTGTTTCGAAAAAAACATTTCAAAAATGTTTTAAAAAAAGAGAAGTGCACAGACTGCTCATTGACGTGCACGAGAAAGGAACTGGCATGCTTATAGCATTACGTTTGCTGTTGAAATGTGTTTTCGTGTGTAACAAGGTCTGTTTCCGATGCATAAAAAGTTATTGATTCGGAAAATATTTAAAAAATTTTTTAAAAAAGAGAAATGCGCACACTGCTCATTGACGTGCACGAGAAAGGGAATGGCATGCTTATAGCATGACGCTTTCTGATGAAATGTGTTTTCATGTGTAACAACGTCTTTTTGAGATGCATAAAAAGTTAAAAAAGGTAATAATTAAGGTGCTTCAATTAGTGGACTATTAACCCGCAAAGTACTTCTTACGAAGTAACTTTCATAAAATAACTCTTACAAAGTACCTCTAACAAAGTTGTTGTTGTTCCGGTCTTCAGTCCTGAGACTGGTTTGATGCAGCTCTCCATGCTACTCTATCCTGTGCAAGCTGCTTCATCTTCCAGTACGTACTGCAACCTACATCCTTCTCAATTTGCTTAGTGTATTCATCTCTTGGTCTCCCTCTACGATTTTTACCCTCCACGTTGCCCTCCAATACTAAATTGGTGATCCCTTGATGCCTCAGAATATGCCCTACCAACCGATCCCTTCTTCTTGTCAAGTTCTGCCACCAACTCCTCTCCAAACAATGGCTCTGAGCACTATGGGACTTAACATCTCAGGTCATCAGTCCCCTAGAACTTAGAACTACTTAAACCTAACTAACCTAAGGACATCACACACATGCATGCCCGAGACAGGATTCGAACCTGCGACTGTAGCAGCCGCGCGGTTCCGGACTACAGCGCCTAGAACCGCATGGCCACCGCGGCTCTTCTCTCCAATTCTATTCAGTACCTCCTCATTAGTTATGTGATCTACCCATCTAATCTTCAGCATTCTTCTGTAGCACCACATTTCGAAAGCTTCTATTCTCTTATTGTCCAAACTATTTATCGTCCATATTTCACATCCATACATGGCTACACTCCATACAAATACTTTCAGAAACGACTTCCTCACACTTAAATCTATACCCGATGTTAGCAAATTTCTCTTCTTCGGAAACGTTTCCTTAACCTTGCCAGTCTACATTTTATATCCTCTCTATTTCGACCATCATCAGTTATTTTGCTCCCCAAACAGCAAAACTCCTTTACTGCTTTAAGTGTCTCATTTCCCAATCTGATTCCCTCAGCATCACCCGACTTAATTCGACTACATTCTATTGTCCTCGTTTTGCTTTTATTGACGTTCATCTTATATCCTCCTTTCAAGACACTGTCCATTCCGTTCAACTGATCTTCCAAGTCCTTCGTTGTCTCTGACAGAATTACAATGTCATCGGCGAACCTCAAAGTTGTTATTTCTTTTCTATGGATTTTAATACCTACTCCGAATTTTTCTTTTGTTTCCCTTACTGCTTGCTCAATATACAGATTGAATAACATCGGGGATAGGCTACAACCCTGTCTCACTCCCTTCCCAACCACTGCTTCTCTTTCATGCCCCTCAACTCTTATAACTGGCATCTGGTTTCTGTACAAATTGTAAATAGCCTTTTGCTCCCTGTATTTGACCCCTGCCACCTTTAGAATTTGTAGGAGAGTATTCCAGTCACCATTGTCAAAAGCTTTCTCTAAGTCAACAAATGCTAGAAACATAGGTTTGCCTTTTCTTAACCTGGCTTCTAAGTAAGTCGTAGGGTCAGTATTGCCTCACGTGTTCCATTCTTTCTACCGAATCCAAACTGATCTTCCCCGAGGTCGGCTTCTAACAGTTTTTCCATTCGTCTGTAAAGAATCGCGTTAGTATTTTGCAGTCTTGACTTATTGAACTGATAGTAACTGTCACAAAGTAAGTTGAAAATTACAACGTGCGGACAGTGGAGCAGAGTGATTGCTAAGTAGATTGGTTTCTGTGAGTAGCGCGGACTGTATGCTTAATAAATGTGTAGATCAAAGTGAATCTCGTTGTTAAATGTTATATTAGAAAATAATAATGTGAAAACTGCAAATTGAGAACAGTGAAGAGACAGGTTTCCTGAGTGTACTGTTTTTAATGCACAACGCGGAATGTGTAGTTAAAGTACAATTATGCTTCCTGTCATGGACCATTATTTCACAAAGAAATTAAAAAGCTGTCCTATTTGACAGGTGTGTGGATTGTTTACCGTGTGGACTTTGTTGACACTAAGCGACACTAAGCATGTGTTATGAACTGTGAATATAAATGTGGAGCATGTTTGTTCTACGTCGTCGACTACAGGTGCTTCAGACTAGTAGAACTCTAGACAGCTTACATACTTCTCCTTTGCTACACCAACTGCCAGTTTCAAAAGGACATTAACAGCGGCAAATCTTAATAATGATTACCCTTCTGGTTAAGGGGCTGCCAACGTGGAATAATGATACACCATCTACCAGAGCGAAGTATCTTTTCGTCAGCCATTTTTACTGTTAGAAGCTCTCCTCTCGTACATTTGTTGCAAAAGAACTCGTGTGATAAACAAATAATTTTTATGTTTAATTTATATTTGCTACTGCTCGTTGTTGTCCTCTATGTCACGTAACGCATCGTCTAGGCGTTTTAAATCACACGTTCACTGGTTTAAGAAGGTTAAACCGAAAATAAAAACTTTTATCAAATACGTTTTCATAACAAAATATTGTGTATTTTGAAATAGTTTGCGTCTGAAACTGTTTTCGTGTGTTATACATTCATCTGCAGTAATACAAGAGTTTTCATTCCATGTTTTGCTCATCTTTTTACTACAGAGTAAGGTGTATTTGCAGTGTTCATAAGTAATACTGCCTTCCTTCGAATGTTTATCCTAATTGCATGTTAAAATGCGCGTTGGTTTATTTAATACTCCCAGTAAAATAAAAGCGTTATACAGTGTCCGCCTGTGAGCCAGCTGACTACGACCTACCACGAAACAGTAGGTTGATTTACTTTGGTGAAGCATTTAGACCTCGTGAAAACTTTTAAATCTGGCAGAAGCCTGTTTACTAGATTTCGTTCACACCTCAAAACTCTTTGTGCTCTAGTATTCGAAAGCCAATAAGGGAGCATTCTTATTTGTTTCTGTGAATATCAGTAATTGTTTCAGTGCAGGTCAGTACAGTATGTACTGAAATCTGGGAACATTAAAAATGTTATGTTTTTGGATATTCCAAGATTACATGTTGTTGTCTGAAGGTAATTTCATCTGTAATGTACTAGGTTTATTCCGCTTAAGATTTTTGTTCAATTTCAGCTTCAACTCGATGAATTGATGGTTTTTCGCATTACATTTTTATATGAACTCGATCATTCCCGGTAAGACGTAATGTTAGGCACGCTCCAGTTTCGTTTCAATTTACACAAGTTTCTGGTAACTCGATAATTAATGCATGATGTATTCATTTTCTGTTATAAATTCGCATAAGGGAACAAGCTTGTGACGTGCAATCAATTATCGTACTATACAAAAAGTTAAAATGGCTCTAAGCACTGTGGGACGTAACATCTGAGGTCATCGGTCCCCTAGACTTAGAACTACTTAAGGCTAAATAATCTAAGAACAACACAAACATCCATGCCCGAGTCAGTATTCGAACCTGCGACCGTAGCAGCAGCACGGTACCGGTCAGAAGCGGTACTATGAAAAACAGATAGTAGTGCAAAAGAACTTTGTTGTGGTTATCGGCGCTGCGAGAACCGATCTGTAAAGCGTCGTTGTGTCACTTTCCCATTGCCTTCAGGGAAACCATACACAAGGCGCTCAACGGCAGTCTTCATCAGCAAACCTATCGATAGTGAAGTATATCCCCGTTAATGTTCAACTTAAACCTACGGAAAAACAAACCCGAGACAGTGTTGACTGCGGACTTCAAGATGAAAAGTAAGCTTGACATTATTATTGTCTTGAACTTGAGTAAATGCAACAAGTTTGTTTCAAGCAAACCACTAAGTGCATATCGTCGACATGAGTACTGTTGCGCGTATATACAAACACAGTGATAAATAGGGCAAGAATCAAATGAAATTTAATTATTCCTTAAACTACCGGTTCTTTATGCCAAAATACTGAACTTTCGTGAACAATTTACAGAATTTCGTTAGTAGGGTTCTGGTCCACGCCGTGTATCATTCTGTAAGTGAGTTTTCAATCTTGGAACAGTATTCAAAAAGATTCATTTCTCTCAGTTATTGTTTCTTGCGGGTTAATAAATTTATATCACAGGATTACCGCTATTCAAGTGGCAAATTAATAGTATTTAAGGTTGCAACAACGGCGAAAACTATTATCTACCACTCTACTCTAATTTTCTGCGCCTGTTGATACTCCTACACTGCATTACGGCACTGATAAATGTGATGCATATGCTACAGGGAAATCGAATTGTGATCTGGAGCTCTGCGACAGAAAAATAGCCTGTGTTAGCATTTGTATTTTAATTACCTGAAAGATCTACACACAGTCCCTCTTGTCTTGCGTAAATTTATACCCTCTTCTTCCTGACACGAATGTATCGTCATGCAAAGCAAAGTTCTCTAGACAATGCAAATTGTACCTATTCTTTACTTTCGTTCTTGGATCAGTTCGTAAGTCTCAACACAGCCACGGTAATCAAACCTATTGTCTCTTTATACATTATCTCTACAAGCGCATTATCTGTCTATATATTATGTTGACAAAGTTCGGAGCGATATATAGTCTCATTCAGAAAATTTTTACTCGAAAAGTAATTGTTGTCTGTACATGCTTGTAGTTCAAACAACGGGTCCGTTACGTATAGCCCATGAAGTCTGTTATAGTATCGGTTGATATTACACTTCACCACACACACAACTTTTACTGGTCAAAACTTTTTCTCTTTTTGAGATTCGATTTACATTACATTGAAATCAGTTTTGGTTTGATACTCACGTGCAGCATAAATCAGAAATTATCGCTAACGTGTGAAATGAAGAAAATATTCTCTTTCTGTAAATGACAGTGATGTGTTTCTTGGTTTTTGGGAACAGAACATGAATAACGTAACGAGTAGAGTGTCAGTAGGGGAGAGAGTTTTAACTTCAGGATAGTATTCCTAGGAACACATGAGGTTTTCCGTCGCTATTTCAGTCCAGTAACTCATTTTAGATCCAGATGTAAGGTTGCGGACTAGAGACCACCGTAAGCAGTTCTAGCCACTGTAATCGTTGTTGTTAAACATGAGGCTGTGTTTTGTGAAGCATCTGTAAATATTTCGCATTCTACATATTTACGTACTGCACAATAATTAAACCTATCTGAAATAAATTGTCAATACCTCAGGTACAGAACTTTATGGTGAATAAAATGCTGTAGATTTTTAGAATTATTTATGTAATCTATGGATAGTTAAGCCTTACTTCGTCGCTCATGCACCGCCTTGTATCTTGAAATAGAAATAATTTTACAGTGCAACATTTGACACTTGCAAGTGTACTGAGCTTCTTTAACAATTGTACCTGACTTGAAAATGGAAATTTATGTCAGTCTCCAACAGCTTGTGCTTTAGAATTTATTTAACTTGTAAATGGTTTTTGACAATACTTCTGAATATTTTGATTTCATTTACTGGTTATTGCTGTGTAATAGATTAATAATGTAACAGATAGACTATCAAATATAGTTTTACAAGAGTTTGTGATCTGCAACGCTTTTAGATTTGAATCGATTATGTGTTCTTAGGTACATGATCATGTTGTACTTTGGAACATGTTTTCGCATTTGTAAAAACCTTGATGTTCCGAAGTAGATTTTTTTTAATTTCAGAAAAAGATTGCAACATATGAGAAGTGAATGCGATCATTTAAAAATGGAGTAAGAAAATATATTAAACTTTTATTACAGGGCTGGCTAGAGGCTGAAGTCTAAGAAGTGTTACCAAGGTACAACAATCTCCCTCATACGGTTTACAGGGATTGTAGATTATCGTCTGCCAAAAACCGCAATACGTTTCAATTCCTTAAGCGAGCTGCATAAAACTTGTCGTTTTATCGTGACATAATGAAGGAGATATTTTAAAGCATTTTCGAGATCTATATATACTTTGCACTTTGTAGAAACTACTGCAGCTTGCTTACAACATCTTGTAATGTCAAGAAGTTAACTAAACTTTCATAGGTTTTTGCTGCATATTTTATAAATTATTTTGGATAATGTTCTGGCGTTGCTCAGTTATTTCATTCTGTAGCGTCCTAGATGTATATTCAGTTACGTTAGAAAGAACACAAAATTCTGTACCAGATGCTGAAAGTTCAATGTATAACATCTTAACTCCACGCGAGGTCAGACATAACCAGTTCAAGAGTGGAACCTGAACAAAACTAGAATTTTACTTGTTTTTTCTTTGTTTTCACTAGGAAATGGAGAAGACGATTAAAGTTTTACGTTCGTTCGACGACGTGCTCAGAGAGGCAGACTTTCTTAGCATTCAACTCATCTATTCATATGAAAGCAATGAGTTTATATTTAAATGTGCCATATAATGTGAATGTTTTCACAGTGCTATTGACGCGCTGCGAGACGTTTCCAGATTACCGTTAAAAAGCACTGTATGTAACCATCTTTGCAAAATTGTTTTAATTACAGTTTAATAAGCGAAATGCAAGTGTGTGCTCACCACACTGGTACACAGTGCACGCACCATATGCGACAAGGAAAGTGCGACTAACGAGTTCCAGCCTCTGCGCGAAACCTTTTGCAAGAATGGATATTCGGAGAAACAAGTAAGACGTGGTCTCCAGCTGAGCCAGGAGAAGAAACAAAACAATCCAGAAGAGAAATCCGGGTATTTGGAAGAGCACGTGTTCGTTTTGGAAGAGACAACGGTGCTATCTCGTGTCAACGGGTTCTGGGATTCGGCCAACAAAGAGCCAGTGGAAATGTGAGTACAGTACATAGCGATGTTGTCAATTTCCGTCTTAGTTCGGCATGGGATGTGGCGTTCTCTCTGATGTGAAAGCGGTGGAGGCAGTGGGCGCAATAAACAGGCAGTACTAGGACATGACGCCTGGACCCCCTCCACACCACCAGGGTACCACCCCTCCACCACCTCCAGCGGCCGACGAAGTTTCCTGTAGAGGCACGTTATTGGCCGACAAGGTGGGCCGTCGGCAAAGGAGTCTGCAGACCAGTGGCTATAAAGGAAGAAACAGGACGTGAAACAGACACTTTGCCTGAAGATAACGAGTGGGAAAGTTGTCGAAACTTTGCGACAACACGACGCCACGACTCGACCGATAACCCGAGAGGATTTCATCCATGAAACGCGTCGAGAAAAGCTACATTCCCATGTAACTCATACCCTTCTCGCAAGGAATATGTTGTTCAGCAGCCAACGAAGTTTATCTCTTAAACAACTGACAATGAGGCGAGCCGATGTCGACATAAGCAACGAAGTGAGTCCGATGTCAACATTACCTTCAGTGGAAACGAATGCAAAAGAAAGGCGGCTAACTGAAACACTACCACATAATCAGACGTGACTAGTATGGCACTTGAAAATTCCCCACGATTAATGTACCATCAAGACCTGTGTCAGACGAGTTATAACACGGGAAATTAAATTTTTTCCAGATCCACATCAAAATTTGCATCGTCTACGAGGAGCACTGATAAAAGCAATTATCACCTCTATAAAAAGAATAAGACCTCATTATTTTTTGGTCTGCGTCCCTGGTACAAAGTGAAACCTCCACACGACGTGACCGTAGTATTCCACTAGAGAATCCAAAAAGTTAAAAATTAAAAAAGTCAGACCATCTCCACTTTATCAATTGGCAGCTTCATTTTGTTTGTCATTGTTGTTTGGTACCTCCAGCGGTGTGCTACGATACTATGGTGAAGGGATTCAATATACACCAGGACTCTCAACATATACCTGCAACGAAAACGCAAATTAACAAGCTTGTTGCAGTGGCCATTTTCCGCAGCAAGCATATAAATATTAGTTTTACACTTATAAATGCCTTTTTATTGCTACAATTCACATAAATTTATATTCCAATTGCGTTTCACCTTTTACATTAAAACACCTTCAGTGGATTCAAACTGGCATAACACGGTATTGTTATTATTTGCGATACTTTTAGATTCAAGCAATATTTTTTACATTAATAAATTATTACAGTTATTTGTTTGTCCGATATAAATCTGAGTTTCCTCTTATCTGCTTGTAGCTTAGAGGTCGCATCGCCAAAACAAGAAGATCGTGAAGTGTCGATGCTTTAAAAGTGAAGCGACAGTACGTCCTCTAACTTAGGGACAAATGAGAGGAAAAATTTATTTCTGTAGGGGAAAAAATTTCTGTAAATAATAATTTATGAATATAAAAATTACTGAGTGAAATATTTTCAAAGATACAAGTATTGCATTTAAAAACAAAACTATATTATACCAGGCTAAATCTATTGAAGATTCCGTAACAAAAATATGCAACATAAATAAAGATATATTGCGGCAAAAAAAGCGTTACAACATAATAAATGAACAAAAAATTAATTTTACATCTTTATTCTTTTGAGCCATGTGGTTGTCACACATATTTGTTAGATATGTACCCTGAAAATTTTTCTGTATCTTTTCGTCACATGCCGCACATCTTCATTACGCACTGCTTATTATTGGGAATCCTCATACTTTTAACGACCTGTCTGAGTGTCTCCTCTTGGTCAGATATTGGTTTTCCCTGAACGGTAGCATGGCGCAAACCGTGTCCCGACTAATTGCCGCTGTCGCACGCGACGTGTCGTGCGTAAAGTGGATTACGTGAAAGGAGGTGACGGAAAGTATGTCGTGATTGCTCGCTCTTTGACTACTCGTATTTATGGGCGACTGTCCGTGCCACTGTGTTATTTGAGAAGTGGAACGGTTGCACCAGAGGAAACGGGTCAAGGAAACTGGAGGCCGTTTGAGACACACCCTTGCCAAAGCCGAAACATGCAGAAAGCGCAGGGCACATTACTTGCTGTCGACTATTTATAGGCACTGGTGAAAGTTTACATGAAGTTGGATAGAAAGTGGAAACTGTTGGATGATGAAAAGTACATAAAAAAAGGGAGAACATATTATACGTGGTAATTTAAAACGATCTAAACACTTTCAGGTGATGTAAAAAGATATTTGTACTGAGGTGGGTATTATTGTATGACTGGATGTTTGGAAACAGCAACTCCTGAAGTTCTTTTAGTTACAGTAATCCGTAGCAACATGGCTGTCAGAACAACAGAAAGCGTAGTTCACGCTGCAATTGCAGGAGAACTATGATAATTTCATTTTTTAACAGGGTGGTGCTCCACTGCAAAATCACAAAAATGCTCGTGTTTTCTTGGATGCTGAGCTATTACAATGATGAATCGATCGTGCATAAGTTGGAATCTTCCATTTTTTGGCATGGCACCTGTGGTGTCACCGCCAGACACCTCACTTGCTAGGTGGTAGCTTTAAATCGGCCGCGGTCCATTAGTACATGTCGGACCCGCGTGTCGCTACTTTCAGTGATAGCAGACCGAGCGCCACCACACGGCAGGTCTAGAGAGACGTACTAGCACTCGCCCCAGTTGTACGGACGACGTAGCTAGCGATGCACACTGTCGAAGCCTCGCTCATTTGCAGAGCAGATAGTTAGAATAGACTTCAGCTAAGTCAATGGCTACGACCTAGCAAGGCGCCATTAGTAACATTGCATGTATCTACAGAGTCTCCCTTGTATTGTCAAGAACGATGTATACAAATGATGGATTAAAGTTAAGTATTCCAGAAGCTACGTACTTTTCTTTATAGCATTCATTACGTATCCTGTTTCAGACCTCACGCCATCCTGCGTGAGCTTATAGCGTGTATTTCGGTCTCCTCAAACCACACTGTGTCGGCACTTCTGTCGACACATCAGCACCCACGTTCTACACCCTGACTCCGTGTGATTTTTACCTTTGGGATTACATCAGAGTCATTGTTTTCACACCTTCACTTCCCAATAACACCGCTGACTTAAGACGATGTATCAGGGCAGACTGCTTAAAACGAACGTGGGCCGAATTGCACTATATGTAGGTCGTGTGATTAACGGTTCACACTTGGGACATTTGTAAACATGGCGCATAAAACTTCTTCAGATGCTGTTTCCATACATGTAATCACGTTGTACACCACCTCAATACAGACATTTTGTTTACAATCACTTGAATGTGTAATGATCTTTGTAATCCATTATTGGCACTGCGTACTATAAGAAAACTGTATAACGGAAGTCAAGACAATATAGAGGGTGATTCACGAAGATATGCAAATATTTTAACATGTGATCCTTCAAGTAAAACAAAAGAAAAAAGTTCATATAAACATAGTTCCACGAATGTTTAGTTACAGAGATATTAGCAACTTCGCTGATGTGAAGCCATCGAAAAACTGTACGAGGTTAAATTAAAGCACGATTCGATTTATTTTGTTGTTATTGGTGCGGTGAATCTAATAAAACATGTCCCAGACGCGTATTTGCAGTAGTTTTCCAGAATCCAATAGACGGAATTAAGAACAACACTATGAAACCGTAACGAGCAACAAATTCTGTTCATACACATGCAGCTAATTGCATTG
Organism: Schistocerca americana; assembly: GCF_021461395.2. Lineage (NCBI taxonomy): Eukaryota > Metazoa > Arthropoda > Insecta > Orthoptera > Acrididae > Schistocerca > Schistocerca americana. The sequence goes on along the minus strand of NC_060126.1, from coordinate 246,539,335 downwards.
AACATTTATTGTGAACGTATTATGAAATTGTATGTACACTGCACAGCTTCCTTAACACCGAGCTCTGTTTTTCCGGTTTAACATTCTCACGTGTGCTACGGTATTAATAAAAGCAGATTATTTGACACATTCATACAGTTTCAGTTAACGTTATTATCAATCATTTTTCCAAAATTAATTTTTCTACAACTTCTGTTGAAAACTTTGTGCAATTGTCTGGAATTTAAAAAAACAAATTGGGCCAAGTAATTAATAAATTAAAAATTTTACGAAATTACTTCTTTGTTTCTCTGGGTATTCTGGAAAACTACTGCAGATACACGTCTGGGACATGTTTTATTAGATTCACCAGAGCAATAACAACAAAATAAATAGAAATCATGCTTCACTTTAACCTCTTACAGTTCTACGATGGTTTCATATTAGCGAAGTTGCTAAATTTCAGGCAAAATCTTTTATTAGCTATAACTCCGTAAATGAACATTTGCGGACCTATGTTTATATGAACTTTCTTAATTAGTTTTACTTGTAGAATAACATATTAAAATATTTGGATTTCTTCGTGCATTACCCTGTATTTATGGTTAGCATATGTGTATGAGAGCAAAGTTTTAGATGAAGCAGTGGTGTCAAGACGAACTGTAACTAGGAAACCGGAGTTATAACCCAACGTTAAGAAAAGTAGTAAGATACATTTGCTCAGCAAGGGTGACAGGATACAAATTTCAGAATATCTCAGCACTCAGCATCAAATATTCGGTGATGAGGACGAAGATGTGGAGAACAAATCGAAAAAATTCAAAGGAATCGTTCAATATGCCCTAGACAAGTATGTTCCGAGTAACGTTTTAAGAGATGGGAAAGATCCACCATGGTTTAAGAGCCGTGTTTGAAAAGCACTACGTAAACAAAGAGCACTTCACCTCAGATTCAAGAGAAGTAAAAACCTAGTTGACAAACAAAAGCTGAACGAAGCGAAAATGAGCGTAAGGAGAACAATGAGAGAAGCGTTCAATGATTTTGAAAGTAAGACGTTGTCACCCGACCTGAGTAAAAACCCTAAGAGATTTTGGTCGCATGTAAAATCAGTAAGTGGGTCAAAATCATCTATTAATTCTCTCAGAGACCACACCGGCACCGAAACGGAAGATAACAGAGAGAAGGCGGAAATACTGAATTCGGTCATCCGAAGTTGTTTCGCCGCGGAAGATCGTAACACTGTCCCTCCTTCCAATCGTCTTACGAACATCGAAATGGCAGATATTGAGATAACCGATCGCGGAACTGAAAAGCAACTACAATCGCTTAGTAGTGGAAAGGCTTCAGGACCAGATGACATACTTATAAGATTCTATAAATTTTATACGAAAGAACTTGCTCCCCTTCTAGCAGTAATTTATCGTAGATCGCGTGAGCAACGTAAGTTACCTAACGACTGGAAAACAGCGCAGGTCAATTCCGTTTCTAAGAAAGGCCATAACACAGATTCACACAACTATAGACCTATATCGTTGACGTCAATCTGTTGTAGAATTATGGAACATCTTCTATGCTCAAGAATTATGACGTTCTTGGAAAATGAAGAGCTCCTCTATAAAAATCAATATAGATTCCGCAAACACAGATCCTGCGAAACTCAGCTCGTTCTGTTCTTCCATGAGATCCACAACGCAGTGGACAACGGCGCTCAGGCTGATGCCGTGATCTTTGATTTCGGTAAGGCATTTGACTCCGTACCGCATTGCCGTTTAATGAAAAAAGTACTAGCTTACGGAGTATCGGAGCAGACCTGCGATTGGATTCAAGACTTTCTTGCAGATAGAACTCAACATGTTATTCTTAACGGAACTAAATCCACAGATGTAATGGTAATATGCGGAGTACCACAGGGAAGTGTGATAGGACCGTTGCTGTTTACGGTATATATAAATGATATAGTAGAAAGCGTCGGATGTTCTTTAAGGCTATTCGCAGATGATGCAGTTGTCTATACCAAAGTAGCAACGCCAGGAGATTGTAGGAATTTGCAGAACGACCTGCAGACAATTGATGAATGGTGCAGACTCCGGCAGTTGAACCTGAACGGAAATAAATGTAACATTTGCGCATATATAGGAAAAGAAATGCACTACTGTACAGCTACACTATTGATGACAAACAGCTGGAGACAGCGTCTGCTGTAAAATATCTAGGCGTAACTATCTAGAGCGACCTTAAGTGGAATGACCATATAAAACAGATAGTGGGAAAAGCACACACAAGACTCAGATTCACCGGAAGAATCTTAAGGAAATGTAACTGATCCGCGAAAAAAGTAACTTATGAGGCGCTTGTTCACCCGATTCTTGAGTATTTTTCATGTGTCTGGAGTCCGTATCAGGTAGGACTGATTGAGGAGATAGAGAAGATGTAACGAAGAGCGGCGCGCTTAGTCACGGGATCGTTACCTGGCGATAGAGCGTTACGGAGATGTCAAATAAATTCCACTGGCAGACGTTCAAGAGAGGCGCTGTGCATCACGGAGAGATTTACTCTTGAAATTTCGGGACAGCACATTTCAGGAGAAGCCGGAAAACATATTTCTTCCCCTCACATAAATCTCGCGTATTGACCACAAGGAGGAAATTCGAGAATTTAGAGCCAATACAGAGGCTTACTGTGGTGTGCGTACTGTAAGACCTTCGGTACACACACCATCAGATTAGTTGACTTGTCGCTCTAGCGAAGTAGGCGAGTGTCAGCAATATGTCTCGTCGTGTTATTGTGGCGTGTGTATCTTCTGCCGTTAGGTCAAACGATAGAAACGCCACTTGCACGCTTAGAGTAGCAGATTGACGGTGACCAACTTTAAACAGAACTTGATTAATTTTCACACACGTTTTTTAAAATAATAAAAAGCATCGAAATGACTTAACTTGGTTCTGGATGCTATTTACAATTGACAATCTGAAGTTCCTTTGGTCTTGGTACGTTAATCTTATTCTCACATATCTCTGATACTTGACAAAGTGTCTATACATTTCTCTTCATGGCTATGTACGGGAATATGATAATCTTATTAGGTGCAGACTGAAACTTGACTATAGACTAATGCAGACTAATGCAGTCTGGTACAGACTAATGCAGACTAATGCAGACTGACGCAGACTAAGGCAGACTGACTAATCGGAGGTCTGTACACTCGTTAAACACCTCGTGCGTTCAGGTATCACTGCACGAGTGTGATCCGCGAGGAGAAAAGGTTCTACGTTAGCAGCAATCTCATTGGCTGCGTTACATATTAATACGTGGATCGGCGGAAGCAGAATTTGGTCCGTCTCTAAGATAGCGCCATCTCGTAGTGCGGAGACGGACGAGCGCTGCGCCTGCGCTGTTGTGCTTAGCGGGGCGCGCTCTATTGGGAAAGTTGTGTATGCGCTGACTACGCGGAACTATATACACAACACTTACCGACAGTCATTCTTCTCACGCACTATTCGCCAGTGGAACAGGATTGGGGGGATAAGATAGTGGTACCGAAAATACCCTCCGCTACACATCATTAGGTGGCTTGTGGAGTATGATGTGGATGTAGATAACACATTTACGACCATAGTGGAATTATGATTGAAAATTGATCCAAATTCTTGTTGTTCATTGTCAATATACGACTATATGTGCACAAACACGTACGCACATACGCATGCAGACACACACACGCACGCACACACACACACACACACACACACGCACACACAACAAACCCATTGCAAGCTACAACTTTTATAACAGTTCTGAAATACGAGTGGACTGTCAGTAAGCTGTCATGTTTAGAAAAAGGCAGATGGCATAGAAACTAAACCTTTCTGCAGATTACAGGTGAGAGAAAAAGAAAACCACACATAAGTATACATACAGGTTCTAGTCACATTAATATGCACACCGCATTTGTTCGACGGCAGCGTGCAGTAACAACACACAGACCGCAAGTGGCAGCATTGACAATGGAGAGCATATAAAGGATGTTGGCGGGACGCGGACAACAGTGCAGTCGTGGTCAAATTCGGAAACGGAACGATTTATCTGACAACCAAAAAGGGCACGATCATTGGCTTTCCAGCCAAGAGTTGAAGCATTTTCGAAACGGCTAAATTTGTGAACTGTCCGCTTGTCGCCGTGGGTAAAGTATAATGTACGTGGCAAAATGGCGCTATCCAAACCGGCGGCGAGACACTGAGGTGCATAGATGACAAGAGTGAATGATAGCTGCGGAGATCTGTACTGGTGAACAGACGAGCAACTGTTGAGCATCTGATTGCCCAGATGAACTAAGGTGCTACCAACAGTGGCCCCCCCGATGACCGCTCAGCGAACGTTGTTGCGTGTGGGGGCCCTGCAGCAGATAGCTGGTTCGTGCAATCATGCTGACTGCTGTTCACGGGCTACGAAGGCTGGAATATGTACTCCAGTATCGCAGCTGGACGTCACGTGAGTGACGACGGGTACTCTTCACAGGTGCATCAACTTTTATGCTCCATCGGACGGATGATCATTGTCTTGTACGGCATGAAACGTCTGAAAGCAAACACCCTGCAACAATCGTCAGAAGCATCCAGGCCAGAAGCGGGAGCATTACGGTCTGCGGAATGTTTTCGTGGCATCGCCTGAGTGATCTCGTCATTCTAGGAGGCGCAATGGATCGACACAAATATGCGTCTATCCTTCGAGAGCACGTCCACCCCTACATGAACACAGTTTTACCTAGAGACTGTGGCACTACCAACAGGACAATTTGCTAGGCAGAAATTCTAACCATTACACCATCACAGGACAACGGTCAACATCGCAGCACGAACTACCTAAGTTAAGTGCCCTCCCCAACACAAACTTCAATTCATATCTTCTGCTTACATTGTAAGGGAAAATAATCAGTTCATATCTTCTGCTTACATTGTAAGAGAAAACAATCAATTCATATCTTCTGCTTATTTTCCCTTACAATGTAAGCAGAAGATATGAATTGAAGTTTGTGTTGGGGAGGGCACTCAGCTTAGGTAATTCGTGCAGCAATGTTGATCATCGTGCTGTGGTAGTGTAATGTTTAGCATATCTGCCTAAAAGAGCCGGCACGGTAGCTCAGCGTGTTCGGTCAGAGGGTTAGCTACCCTCTGTAATAAAAGAAACTGAGTTAATGGATCAACAACGAACTTAAACGGATGTCTTACGACGTCCGCCCCGAGCAGATACAACGAACAAAACCGAACAAAAAAAAAAAAAAAAAAATTGCCGACACGGTAACTCAGCGTGTTCGGTCAGAGGGTTAGCTGCCCTCTGTAATTAAAAAAAACTGAGTTAATGGATCAACGACGAACTGAAACGGGTGTCTTGCAACGTCCGCCCGAGCAGATACAACGAACGAAAACGAGCAAAATGAGATAAAAAATAAAAAAAACCCGCAGAAGACCATGTTTAGAGTCCCGGCTACAGCACAAATTTTAATTCATTTCTTCTGCTTCGGCCATTATCGAGATAATGAAAAGACTTTAATGTCTCAGGGAAACATTTAATTATAAGATCTATAAGATCACCTATGGTACAGAACTTTCCCGTTACGTCCAATGCTGGGGTGCTATTTCAATGTCGGAGAGCGCCGGTAGTAGTGACAATGTAAAGGAAAATAAGGAGAAGATGTGAACTGATGTTTGTGGTGGGGAGGACACTCAACTTAGGTAGTTCGTGCAGCAGCAGGGCAATCTAAAGTACCACACAGCTCGGACTGTACGTGCATGGTCCCAATAGCACCACGATGAGTTTAAAAAAGAAATATGTGTGAAATCTTATGGGACTTAACCGCTACGGTAATCAGTCCCTAAGCTTACACACTACTTAACCTAAATTATCCTAAGGACAAACACACACACCCATGCCCAAGAGAGGACTCGAACCTCCGCCAGGACCAGCCGCACACGATGAGTTTACCCTGACCAGCAAAATCCATTCCACATTCTGTGAGACCACCTCGATTGGGCAGCTCGTGTGATGGCTCCTCAACTGAGAAACCTAACACAGCTGATCACGGCACTAATCGACGTGGCTCCATATCCTTGTCGGTACCTTCTGCAACCTGACTGACTCTCCCCTTGCACGTCCCGCAGCGGCCGGGGCAGCAGTAGTTGGTTATTGAGGCCTTTGATAAGAGGTCACATTAATATGGCTGGACAGTGTTTTATTGTACCCATAAAACGTTAAACTATCGATACAAAAACATTTTAGACGACAATTTTCTTGGTGGTAGCCTGTTTCCTGTATGGATAAGTAGACGGTATAAGTTTATAATTGAAATAAATGAGCCCTGTGTTACATTTTTTTAGTCTTATTAACCAGGTTTCAACACTTCTAAGAACGCCTTCACCAGAATTTAGACATTTAAAGTGATCTATACGATAATTACAAATATATAGGAATAAATTACATAAAATAGTGTAAGTACTGACTAACAATACAAGACAGAGAGACAGTACTTACATATCACGTATAAAATAAATAACAGGTCAGAAGGGCTTTCAAAAGTGGTTCAAATGGCTCTAAGCAGTATGGGACTTAACATATGAGGTCATCAGTTCCCTAGAACTTAGAACTACTGAAACCTAACTAACCTAACGACATCACACACATCCACGCCCGAGGCAGGATTCAAACCTGCGACCGTAGCAGCAGCGCGGTTCCGGACTGAAGCGCCTAGATGGGCTTTAGTCACAAAATATTTAAAAGGAATCTGTGAAGGCGAGCCTCTAAGGGCTGCTCATGCCTGTGCAGCCACCAGGTTGCAACAGATTCTCCGTGGTAGTTTTAGCATACTGTTGCCCCTGATGACGAGGTGGAAGAATTAAGCGTGATTAGACAAGTAGCTTGTGCAAACGGATATAAAGATCGTGACGTAATGAAACTTTATTACAAACTAAAATCAAAAATATGTGACAGGAAGGAGTCAATAGAACCAAGTTTGTTGATATGACGTACAATGGTGCGTTTTCCGACGGAATCGTGCAGACCTTCAGAAAAACGAAAATTAAAAAAAAAATGTCGTGTGGCTAAGGCCTCCCGTCTGGTAGACCGTTCGCCGGGTGGAAGTCTTTCGATTTGACGCCACTTCGGCGACATGCGCGTCGATCGCGACAAAATGATGATTATTAGGACAACACAACACCCAGTCCCTTAGCGGAGAAAATATCTTACCCAGCCGGGAATAGAACCCGGGCCTTTAGAATTTACATTCTGTCGCGCTGACTACTCAGCTACCGGGGGCGGACAAAAAAAAAAAAAAAAATGGAGAATAAAAATTGGGTTTCAAACGAAAGATACAATTCGTTGTAAGCTGCAGCACAAAGTTGACAACGACAGCAATAAATATGTGGGATCTTGTGTTTATAAGATCAGCTGCCAAGACTGTGACAGATTTTATATCGCTCAGACAGGAAGGAATTTCCAGACTCGTTTTAGAGAATATACGAATAATCAAAACAAGAGCACTTTCGGTAGACATTTAGACAGAGAAAGACATTTAGTAGGCAGCATAGACAATAATATGAAAGTGTTGCATAGGGCGCCAAAGGGACAGTTACTGACAGTTACTGAACCTACTCGAAGAAATGGAAATTTATGTGCAAAGGAAACGACAACCGGAATTACTCCTGAATGAAAAGAATGAGTTCAATCTACGAGGGGCGTTCAGAAAGTAAGCTCCGATCGGTCGCGAAATGGAAATGACTATGAAAATCCGATAAAGCTTTGCACAGATGTGTTGGGTAGTGTCTCTAGTATAACCCCAGTTAGCATCACGTCGCTCTTCCCATTTCTGAGCTCGCAGTGAGCGCGTAAAGATGTCTAGAAAATAGTGTCTGCCGCCAAGTACGAGGGCCTGGTGAGAAATTTCGCCTGAAGCTATGCAGCTAACATTACATAACTGTCGTGCTGTTTCATCTTCACGACAATTCTCAGCCGCATTCTGCAGGGGCAATGAAGATGCTCCTGCATCGTTTTCAAATGGAAATGTTAGATTACCCACAATACAGTCCGCAATTGTCTCCCCCTGAGTTTCATCTCTGGCCACATGAACCGCTGTCTTTGAAGACAACATTTTGACACAGACAACGAGGTGTAGGCCAGCGTGGAGAATTGGCGGAAAGCACTGGCGGCTGCCTTCTATGATGAGGCTATTGGAAAGTTGGTACAACGCTATGACAAAAGTCTAAGTCAGAGCGGCGACTACGTAGAGAAGTAGCTGAAAGGTGTAGCTAATTGTTACAAGTAAAACATTTCTGATGTTCACTGTGGTTTCAATTTGGCAATCAATCGGAGCTTACTTTCTGAACAGGCCTCGTATACCGATCAGCCAGAACATTATGATCACCGACATACTATCGATATAAACCCGGTAGCCGATAGCAGCGTCAACTATGGAGGAATAACTGTAGTCAGGCGCACACACACACACACACACACGATGTATGTAGTATCAATGACCGTGCTGTCCGTGTGTAGAATGGGGAAGGCGCGCTATCTATTTGAGTTTGAATGAGAGCAGATTGTGATGGCCTGGAAGCTCGACACGATCATTTCGCAAAATGCAGAACCCATCGAGTGTTCGAGGAGTACTATGGTGAGTGTCTTCATCACGTGGCGAAACCAAGGCGAATCAGCGTCCATACGTCGTGGGGTTGGGCGGTCGCTCCTCATTACATGTGTAGGGCATCGAAGGCTTGGCAGACTGGTAAAACGGGACAGGCGACGAACTGTGGCGAGACTAACATCAGACTTTCATGCTGGGCAGGGTACAAGTGTGTATGAACACTCAGTCCACCGAACACTCCGCAACCGACGGCCCATGCATGTAAGAACGTTAACACCACAACATCGGCAACTACGACTGAAATGGGCACGTGTCCCCAGGGCGCTGAGGTGGTGGGCTAATTTTAGCACCAGCAGATGTCCCCCTCGAAAATAATCAACTTTCGATTCTATACTTTTTTTCGTGTGAAGCTTATTCTTCGAGTTATTCTGCTTTGTCAACTTAAAAATTTACACCCTGTGTTTTAGTTATGAGTGTCAGGGATTCAAGAAGTCATGAGAGCTTCCCCTCTCCATGCTCCTAGCGTCGCCGACAGAATTACGTCGGGTTTGTTGCCAGAGTGAGATCTATATGGCTGCGCAATTCTTACAAGAGGAAGCCGCGCACGCAGACATAAAGCTACAATACAGATGACATTGCCAGCGAGAAGGAAGCACGGCAGCCGCCGTGGAAAGAAACCAGTAGCAAATGGGTAGCTAGAAGGTAAAACTGGTACCGGGAAGTACAACTGTTCCACAGAAAAGAAAACGGAATTACAAAATGAGCTGGCGAAATGACCGTGTAGGCTGATTAGCGATCGCGGGCCAACCGCTTATTGGCTGCTGATATACATCGAAAGCGGCGCCGCCATTCACGATTTAGTGCGTGTCGTTTCGCGTCAGCTGCTGTTTGGGCCACGCCCACACGGCGCCAGGCTGGAAGTGGAGTTGGTGAGAGCAAGATGGATTTCGCCCAATGGTCGATGCGAGGACGGTGTGACGCAGACAGGTTTGCTGAAGTAACCATCTAGCGTGGCGCAGTCAGCAGCGTGGACTCTGTAAGGTGTGTTTTATGTAGAGAGTAAGTCTACTACCATGAGTAGTCAGACTACGCCCTGGGCTGTGAAGCTATTCTCCGTTATGTGAATGTTCATGACCCAATAGTCAATCTGCAAACGCTGCCTGACTGCGAAGTAATCAAAATACTTAATCATAATAGCACACACCTCCAAAAAATCGCGAAAAGTGACAGAGCATCAAACAATATGTAATCACTCTGCAAAGCCTCTCGAAATTACCGTAACCAGTGTTAATGTGGTTAGCTTGTGGCTAAACACGGTGGTATGGAATGATTTGCCTTAATGTATTTACAATACTTTAAGCAGGAATTTGTCTATCACAGAAAATATCTCAGCAAGTAATAGAATGGCGTTGTGATTCAAACACAAAAATCAGCACGTACTGTTGCATAAGCCAGAGACTTTTAAGTTCTGCGCAACTTATTAGATGGAAACATCAATATTAAAATAAATCTGCCACACCAAATCTCGACCCTGGCGTCAACGAGAAAACTCACCTTTCACGAAATGAAAATTATACATGCAGAGAGGGTAATATTCAAACTAATTTGTCAGAGATCCTGTAATGACTGAAATATTTAGTTTCTGCACCATAAATAATCAAAGAATTGACAAAGGAGGATATAGTCTACAAATGTGCCCAACATTGTCTCGCGTAACATGTACCTGAGGATCATGCATTACAAATAAAGGACTGAGGAGAGTACAAGTGAGTAAGCATAAAGCCTAATTGATGATCTGTATTAAACTCAAAATAATCAGACAGTAGACATACATCACGTGGACTTTACTGCACACGTGAAAATAAATAGAGCTTGCAACAATCACAGCATTGCATTAAGGAGCCCGAAATACAGGAGATAATACCGAAATTTAGTGCGTAAAACATTTGATTGCATAACTGCGAGACGGTACTGTAACCAGTTTCCAACATGCGAAAAGTAATCGATCTCTCAACGTCTAAAGCGGAAACGACCCACAACGAATAAATTATCCGAATGGGATGGAAATAGGTAGATAATATGATGTACATGTGCAGACATTCAGAAAAAAATGTATGACTTATGCAACAGAAAGAGCTTCAGAATTTGAGGGAATCAATTACGCGTTGGTCCATCTCTGGCCTCTATACTGCCAACCAGACCTTTTGCGGTAGATTTGGAGCATTCAGGTGACTTGTGTTCTATGCGCCAGTACAGAGGGCCAAGACAGGGCTTGGCAAGCACAAAGACAAGTAGTAGTAAACCTTGCCGTGTTCGGACATGCATTATCTTGCTGAAATTTAAGCCCAGGATCGCTTGCCATGAAGGGCAACAAAACGCGGCGTATAATATCGTCAACGTATCGCTGAGCTGTATGCGTCTCGCGGTTGACAACCAAATGGGTCTTGTTACGAAAAGAAATGGCAACCCACACCACCACATCTGGTTGGCCAGCCATATGGCGAGAGGCTGTCAGGCTGGTATCCACCGCTGTTTGGGGGATCTCCAGACACGTCATCGCTGGTCATCGGGGCTCAGTTCGAAGTGGTACTCATGACTGAAGGCAATTCTACTCCACTCACTGAGATTCGAGCCGAGCGGAACTTGCCAATAGTGAAAACTATCAACTACGGTAGTGACCCACAAAGATATAGTAAGAAGAGTTTGGATACCCTACCGATACCGTTTACTAAATATGTTGCGCAGCCTAAATAAATTAATTTTACCTGGACTCACACGGACTGGAGTAACATTGTCTTCAGGGACCTGTCTGGAGACGCCCCAGACAGCGGTGGGATACCAGTCAGACTGTGTCCGCCATATGGCCCGTCAACCAGAAGTGATGGTCATAGTAAGACCCCTTTGGCTGTCTAAAAAATTAATATAGGTCATACAGTCAAATTTTTGTGGATAGCAATAAATGTATGCTATGATTATTTATTACTCGTACGTATCAGCATTCTACATCTACATCTACATCTACTCGGCTATTCACAATTAAGTGTCTGGCAGAGGGTTCAATGAACCACCTTCAAGCTGTCTCTACTGTTCCACTCTCGAACGACGTGCGGGAAAAACGAATACTTAATTTTTTCTGTGTAAGCCTGGATTTCTCTTATTTTAAAGTGATGATCATTTCTCCCTATGTAGGTAGGTGCCAACAGAATGTTTTCCCAATCGGAGGAGAAAACTGGTGATTGAAATTTTATGAGAAGTTCCCGTCGCAACGAAAAACGCCTTTGTTTTAATGATTGCCACTCCAATTCGCGTATCATTCTGCGGCACTATCTCCCTCGTTTCGCGATAATACAAAACGAGCCGTCCATCTTTGTACTTTTTCGATGTCATCCGTCAGACCCACCTGATGCGGATCCCACACCGCACAGCAATACTCCAGAATAGGGCGCGCAAGTGTGGTGTAAGCAGTCTCTTTAGTAGATCTGTTACACCTTCTAAGTGTTCTGCCTAAGAATCGCAGTCTTTTATTTGCTCTACCCACAACATTATATATGTAATCGTTCCAATTTACGTTACTTGTAAATGTAACCCCTAAGTATTTAGCTGAATTTACAGCCTTCAGATTTGTGTGACTTATCTTGTAATCGAAATTCAGCTTATTTCTTTTAGTACTCATGAAAAAAACTTCAGACTTTTCTTTATTAAGGTTAACTGCCACTTTTCGCACCATACAGATATCTTACACAACCCATTTTGCAATTCGTTGTGGTCATCTGATGACTTTACAAGACGGTAAATTACAGCATCATCTGCAAACAATCGATGAGGGCTACTTAGATTGTCTCCCATGTCGTTAATATAGATCAGGAGTAATAGAGGGTCTATAACACTTCCCTGGGGAACGCTGGATATTACTTCTGTTTTACTCTCTGACTTCCCGTCTATTACTACGAACTGTGACCTCTCTGACAGGAAATCACGAATCCAGTCGCACAACTGAGGCTATGTTCCATAGGCACTCAGTTTGGTTAGAAGACGTTTGTGAGGAACCGTGTCGAAAGCCATCTGGAAATCTAAAAACATGGAATCAATTTGACGCCCCCTGTCGATAGCACTCATTACTTCGTGAGTGTAAAGAGCCAGTTGTGTTTCACAAGAACGATGTTCCTCAATCCGTGCTGACTATGTGCCAGTAAATCGTTTTCTTCGAGGTAATTCATAATGTTCTAATACAGTATATGTTCCAAAACCCTACTCCAAATCGACGTTAGTGATATGAGCCTTTAATTCACCCGATTACTCCCATTTCCCTTTTTGGATATTGGTGTGACTTGAGCAATTTTACAGCCTTTAGGTACGGAACTTTCCGTGAGGGAGCGGTTGCATATAATTGCTAAACAGGAATCTATCGCATCAGCATACTCTGAAAGGAAGCTGACTGGTATGCAATCGAGATCGAAGGCCTTGCCATTATTAAGTGATTTCAGCTGCTTTGCTACACAGAGGATAACAACGTCTATGTTTCTCATCTTCGCAGTTGTTCTTGATTGGAATTCAGGAATATTTACTTCGTCTTCTTTGGTGAAGGAGTATCGGAAAACCATGTATAATAACTCTGCTTTAGTTGTTACCACGCAGTGAAAATATTGATTGCGTCTTGCCACTGGTGTGCTTTATGTATGACCAGAATCTCCGGTGTATCTTTCGAACTTCCATTTGATTTTCTTTCTTTAGCTAATAACGTGCTGCCCTTTTCCTAATTTTCAATCCCAGTGCCCATATTCCCAGAATTACTAACAATACATCACTCGAGGTAGTGTAGTACACGCTCGTTAATCTTAGTAGCACTCCTGGCTAATGAAGCTGGTTTCACAAGATGCAATTTACGAGTCCAAACGCTCGGCCCGTATCCTACGACTGATGCTAGTGTAGAAATGTATGCAAAGGCAGTTTCACGATCTAAGGAAAACAAAAGAGAAACGGTGATGCTGTTTAACAAGCGCATCTATCACTGCGAGTCCGCCCCGGTAGCTGAGTGGTCAGCGTGACAGACTGTCAATCCTAAGGGCCCGGGTTCGATTCCCGGCTGGGTCGGAGCTTTTCTCCGTTCAGGGACTGGGTGTTGTGTTGTCCTAATCATCATCATTTCATCCCCATCGACGCGCAGGGCGCCGAAGTGGCGTCAAATCAGAAGACCTGCACCAGGCGAACGGTCTACCCGACGGGAGGCCCTAGCCACACGACATTTCCATTTATATCACTGCGTCATTGAATGGCGTGGCGATCAGAGATTTTAGGGGCTTCCGTGAATCTTTTAACGCTGAAACACTATTACACTATTCATCCTTACGAATGTGTCAGTTCGGTTAAGAGCACACATCATTTGACAGTACGCGCTTGGCGGGAAACTGGCTTTTGCTAAGCATTGTAACTATGTGAAGTGAACTAAAGACCATCCGTCTGATGTTGCTCCTGTGTTCTTTCATCGTATTAAGCTAAGGAAGCGTTTCATTAGGAAATGCACCTAATAATTTTAACGGTTATTTAACCAAACAGTCACTACAATTTAATTTACAACATTAGCTTAAATACACATGGCATAGCTCCCTTTTTCACACCGTATCAGTCTTTGTCTCTCATATGATGGGATTTAAAGGTATGTTCGTCAACTAATGAACTTTCAAAGAAGAATACTCACCACTTCGATGTTTTATTTCCTTTATTTATAAGTGCCTACTTCTGAACAGAAACAGTAGAAAAGGAAGCAAAACTGTCTCATCAAACTGTAACACGCTTACAATCTTAATGTTTTGTTCACCAGAGGGTTTTGCTCCTTTTCCTGTAACTGCAAGAGACGAAACTGCAGATCATCGAGTATAATAATACAACTAGAGACCATGGTCTAGCGAGGAAATCGTGCGAGGAACTTATACAGTAGCGATAGAATTCAATGCTGCAGGCGTGCAAGCGACTTGCCCTTACCTGACACCGCCTCTGGCAAAACTGTCGTCAGCAGACAGAAAGGAGGACCCAAGAATCCGGGATCCTTTCTTCATCACCAGTATAGACTGATATCGATCATTAAGAAAAAAAGATAGAGAAGAGAAGGAAAACCGCAAAAAAGAGAAAAACAAAACAGGCTCTTCTACAACATAAAAAAACAAATAGGAAGTTGCTCATACCTCCCCAGAAAACTAACATGGAAAAAGACTGTATTTGTACAGTCTGTGATGTCGATGACTGGATACAGCATCCCACATTTGAAGAGTGGTAGCAAGAGAACTCCATTGATTACAGACATATAGGACGCTATATCTGTGGCCACTGCTGAGGGATTTCACTTGCTAACTCTTGCCACACTAAATGCTTACTCTTATCCTTCTGTACGGGTAAGAGTGCACATTTACGGAAAAACGCAGATATCTACATAATTTGTTATTTAAATCCAAATACTTATTCACCAGTCTGTCTTTTAAGCTCTTACATATTAATCACTGCAGTAAAAAGTGTGGGTCCCCCTGAATGAGATAAGTTATCGACGCCTTGACTTAGACAGAACAAACTGCCTGACCGTAATTTTCGACGGTGCTCACTTCTGTCGAAGACAGTAGCCCTCCAGAACAGCTATCTTACAATATGCGTTTATTGGGATCACGCCGTTCATGTTGTATATTAATTATCTAACAGAGAATGTTACGTCACCTCAGAACGTTTGCAGATTATACAGTTATCTGTAATGAAGTACTAACTAAAAAAATCTGCAAAAATAACCCGTCAGATCCTTATAATCTCTCGGAGGTGTGCAGTGATTCGCAATCTGCTTTAAGAGGAGTTTCTGACCAATATCGACGAAAAATCGATGTTTTTACATAATTTGCATCCCTGAAGTTTACAGAAAGGGTTTTTTGATTGTGATAGTACACTCATGCTCAGAAAAAAAGAAAAAAAAAACAGAACAGACTAGAGGTAGGACGTTCATATTCACAGGACGTGTACATTATTGTGTTCTGTAGAAATGATTAGCATTTGAACCATGTCGGCCCGCTGGTTCAAGGTCAGCATCGATATCACAGCGCAACGTTACCTACCCGTAAAATGTGATTGCAGCTCTCGTTGTCGCTATAAACTAATGGTAATGGATCACTGGGACTTGAGCAAACGTGCAGGATGCCTCGCAGACGTATGCGCGAAACGTACCGTCAAATCAACATCTACATCTGCATCTACATGGTTACTCTGCAATTCACACTTAAGTTCCTGGCAGAGGGTTCATCGAACCATTTTCATACTACTTCTCTGTCATTCCACTCTCGAATGGCGTGTGGGAAAAAGGAGCACCTATGTCTTTCCGTTCGAGTTCTGATTTCTCTTATTTTATTATGATGATCATATCTCCATACGTAGGTGGATGTCAACAAAATATTTTCGCATTCGGAATAGGAAATGATGATTGAAATTTCGTAAATAGATCTCGCCACAAAGAAAACCGCATTTGTTTCAATGACTTCCACCCCAACTAGCGTATCATACCAGTGACACTCTCACCCCTATTGCGCGATAACACGAAACAAACTGCCCTTCTTTGCACTTTTTCGATGTCCTCCGTCAATCCTACCTGGTAATGATCCCACACAGCGCAGCAATATTCCAGCGGAAGACGGACAAGTGTAATGTAGGTTGTCTCTTTAGTGGGTTTGTCGCATCTTCTAAGTGTTCTGCCAACAAAGCGCAGTCTTTGTTTCGCCTTCCCCACAATATTATCTATGCGGTCTTTCCAATTTAATTTGCTCGTAATTGGAATTCCTAGGTATTTAGTCGAATTGACAGCCCTTAGATTTGTGAGATTTATCGAATACCCAAAATTTATCTTTTAGTACCATGTGGATGACCTCGCACTTTTCTTTGTTTAATGCCAATTGCCACCTTCCGAGTCATACAGAAATTCTCTCTAGATCATTTTGTAATTGGAATTGATCGCCTGATGATTTTACTAGACGGTAAATTAAAGCGTCATCTGCAAACAATCTAAGGGGCCTGCTCAGATTATCACCTAGGTCATTTATGCGAATCAGGAACAGCAGAGGGCCTATGACACTACCTTGCGGAACACCAGATATCACTTCTGTTCTACTCCATGATTTTCCGTCTATCACTATGAACTGTGACCTCTCTGAGTGGAAATCATGAATCCAGTCACTCAACAGAGACGATATTCCATAAGCACGTAATTTGATTAATAGTAGCTTGTGAAGAACGGTATTAAAAGCCTTCTGGTAATCTAGGAATATGGAATCGATCTGAAATCCCTGGTCGACAGCACTCATTACTTCATGAGAATAAAGAGCTGGCTGTGTTGCACAAGAACGATATTTTCTGAATGCGTGTTGGTTATGTATCAATAAGTCATTTTCCTCAAGGTGATTCATAATGTTCGAGTAGAGTATATGCTCCAAAATCCTACTGCAAATTGAGAGTCAGTGATATGGGTCTGTAATTCAATGGGTTACTGCTATTTACTTTCTTGAATAGTGGTGTGACCTGTGCTACTTTCCAGTCTTTAGGAACAGACCTTTCGTCAAGTGATTGGTTGTATATGATTGCTAAGCAAGGCGCTATTGTGTCTGCATATTCTGAAACGAACCTGATTGGTATACCATCTGGACCGGAAGACTTGCCTATCGTAAGTGATTTGAGTTGTTTCGCAACACCTAAGATATCTACTTTTATGTCACTCATGCTAAAAGCTGTTCTGGTTTCGAATTCTGGGATATTTACTTCGTCTTCTTTCGTGAAGGAATTACGGAAAACTGTATTTAGTGAGTCTGCAAGAGGGCGCATTGGATAGTGTGATGTGTCAATCCGGGAAATGTCTGCTGTTGTGGGACGAAGTGTTTCGGCAGTGCAACGGGTGTGGTCACAATGGTTCACGAAAGGTCATTGGAGACGACGAGGTGGGTCACATCGCACCAGTTAGCCCCCCTTCCCCCCCCCCCCCCCCAAAAAAAGATCGACACCTCATTCGAATGGCATTACAGGACAGATCTGAGGCCTCCTCTGCTCTGACGCAACAGTGGAACATTATAACTCATCGTACACTATCAATGGATGACAGTTGATCGCCGTTTATTGGGGCGTGGGTTACATACATGTAGTCTACTTCTCCACCTACCTTTGCCGAATGTGCAGAAACATGTTAGACGGTAACGGTATATGGAACAACATAATTGGGGACAGGACTGGCATCATATAGTGTTTTCTGATGAATCTAGCTCCTATTTATTTGAAAATGATGGCCGCATTTTGGTTCGCCTCAGACAGGGGGAGTGGCATCACAGTGGCAGCATTCGCACAAGACATACAGCGCCAACTCAAAACTTATGGTGTGAGGTGCTATTGGGTACATCCACAAATCACAGTTGGTGCGTTTCCAGGGCACTGTGACCAGTGTGACATACGTGAATGACATCCTGCGACTCATAGTCATACCCTTTCTGCGTAACACCTCTGACGCTATTTTTCAGCAAGACAATGCACGACCACATGTTGCTACACGAACGTATGCTTTCTTAGTGTCACAGTATGCCAGCCTTTTGCCCTGGCCCGTCAAATCATCAGACTTGTCGCCAGTCGAAATAGTGTGGGGCATAGCGAAACGACGGGTGCAGCGCCGTGACTCAAAGCCAACCAGCACAGCAGCCAGGTGAATACAGCATGGATGCATGGATGCCTATACCACAGGACGCCATTCGCAACTTATACGCTCCGATTCCGTCATTCATGCAAGTTATCAGGGCCAATAGCAGACCCTGTGCCTACTAGGCAACAGGACACATGCCGAACCGAGGTTACTGAAATGCTAATCATTTATGCAGAACATAATAATGTACATGTCCTGTGAATATGAACGTACTGTCTCTAGTCGTTCAAGGTGTTATGTTTTTTTCTGAACATGAGTGTATTTTAGAAGTTACATGGTGTTGAATGGAAGGCAGATGTGGGCGCTTGATTAATTAGTTGGAGAAAAGATTCGATCAGTATACGAATTTCCGTCCAATGAACATTTTCTTAAAAATGTGCCCGTGCCAACACGCAGAATGACAACGAGACTTGTAATAAGTGCATTTGGAAACTGGTACCGAAATATCTTCATCGTGGGGCAAGAATTTTTGAAATGGCTGCATATATATATATATATACTGCAGGCATATTCAACAAAGGTTATTCATCTATTCTGAAGATCATGAACGTGCTAGGAACCGCCACAGGGAGGAACAGCAAAACTTCGCACAGTTATCTCATGAGAAACGCGGGACCGCCGCGGAGCAACGGATGACTCAGTTTGTTAAAAGTCAGGGCTAAAAACGTACAGCATGAAATTCAGAATCAGAGCTTGTCTTAGAAAAAGGAAGGATGCCTCTACGCCCATGGGATCACACACTAATTGTAAATAACATTTTTCGATACGCGAAGCACTGTAGAGCCTCGACAGCTTAACTGATTCATTTGATTTTGTTAATGAATGATAGTTAAACTTAGGTGGTCTTAATGAGAACTTTCTTTATTATTAGAATTTTAATTTTTTTAAACATTTGAACTTACGAAGAGACGTCAACAAATTGCCTTTTGTTCGAGGTATGTTTCAAAACTTCATCGTGATGGCTCCCCAAATTCATTATAGTATAAGAATTTTCTGTTTTTATGGGTTCCAGAAAGAGTAACGAGCCTGTACAACGCCTCGCGCATTCCAGGATGAGCAGCGAGATGCATAATTTGACAAGGTCTGCAGCTGATATTTTTAATGTAATATGAGATCTAAAATATTATTTGTTGACGAATGTAAAGCGGTAAAACTCCAGTTTTAATTAAAACAACACTTGTTAAAAATTCTGAACTTCATCCATTTTCCTTGATTCTCGACCAGAACCTCACCTTAAACGTTCAGAAATGTAAAAATCTGCATTTCACTACACTCCAGAACCTGATAAGCCAGAATGACTTCACTATCAAAGTTTCGTAGACTGATGACCAAGCAGTTTGGTCCCTTCCGCCGCCCCTTTTCCCTCCCCAAACCAGCCAACCAACCAACGAAATACCTGGGTGAAACAATTTATGCTGATATGAAATTGAATTAATACACCAACTCAGTTGTAGGTAGCATATGGCAAACTTCCGTTAATTCGCAAGGAAATTGGTTGGGAAGATGCAATATACGAAAAGCTCGTGTTACCTGTTCTAGAATAATGTTCAGGTGTATGGTAGTAGAACCAAATATGGCTAGCAGAGGATACTGAACGCAAATAAAGAAGTTCGGCACGAATGGTTATGTGATTATTAGATTCATCGGGAGGGGAGGGGGGGGAGGGTGGGCAGGGAATGTTGATAAACCTGAATGAGCAAACACTTGCAGGTTTATGGCAAACAATCTCACGATTGTCCACTAACAAATTATCGAGAACCAGTGTTAAGCAGGGAATCTTGAATTATAGCTTTGTGCGCATCGCTTCCTTGGAGACCGCGAGCTCAAGTTTATACTAATTACAGAATGCACAGAAGCCTTTAAACAGTCGTTCTGCACGCGTTCTATACGCAATTGGAGAAGAAACGTCGGACAGTGCTAAGTACCCTGTGTCATGCACTTCATAGTGGTTCGCAGGGTATGGATGTAGATGTAACTGGAATAGGTTTAACTGTACATGAGGTAGTGTCAACACTTAAGAAATTTCAGTTTTAGATAGTCCTTAGTATCAAGAACAACTGTAGGGAACAGACACACGCTTAATCATCGAGTATAACGTAATACGTAAGATCTGAAAGGGTGAATCTTGTGAAGCCCTCATGTAGATGTAGTATTGTTGTTCATGATTAATTAAGAGTTATTTGAATACATTAAGGAATACAACAAGCTCATGAGTTACGGAGTCTAAATATTGAAGTTTCTAAACAGACGTTTGGTAGATTTGTGTACACTGTATTTGTTGCTCCTCACTGAAGATATTTACAAACTAATACAATGAATACAAAACTACAAAATCGATCCACGTGTCCTCGAAAATCTACATTAAAACTTAGTACCTCAAACTCTTCATACGGACAAGACGAATTCATTGAATCTTCGAACTTGCCTAAATGACAAAAATGATGGAAATTGGAATATGTTTATGATACCCAAAATTACGTAAAAATAATTAAATCACCAACGAGATCTAAACAGCAGTTTGTAGTAGACCATTTCTGCAGAGGTTGGTAGAAGTCACCTATTTGAATCATCACTACTTTCACTATAGAGGCCAAATTTTAAAAAAAAATACAAAATCCGCAAGATTAACAAAGTTTTGCAGAAGTTCGAAATATAGGGCGTACTTCAATGCGAGAGGAATTTAATAATTTACACAACGAAACTCTGTCTCAAAATCTGACAGAAAAACCAAAGAGCTTCTGGTCATACATAAAGCACACCAGAGGTAAGACGCAATCAACACCTTCACTGCACTGATGACAGTGCCACTAAAGCAGAGTTATTAAACAATGTTTTCCGAAAGTCCTTCAACAAAGAAGACAAAGTAAATATTGCTGAATTCCAATCAAGAACAACTGCGAAGATGAGAAATATAGCAGTTGATATCCTCGGTGTAGTAATCACTTAACAAAGGCAAGGCCTTCGATCCAGATTTTATATAAGTCAGGGTCGTTTCAGAGTGTGCTGATACCATAGCTCCATATGTAGCAATTATGCAAAACCGCTCACTCATAAAAAGACTCGTACCAGAATACTGAAAAATTTTTCCATGGCAAACCAATACCCGTAAAGGGAAGTAGGGGTAATCTGATGTCAAATTGATTCCACATTTTTAGATTTATAGTAGGTTTTCGACATCGTTCCTCACAAGCGTCTTCTACCCTAACTGCATGCCTATGGAATATAGGCGATTTTCTGTCAGAGACGTCACAGTTCGTAGTAACAGATGGAAAGTCATCGAGTAAAACAGAAGTAATATCCAGCGTTCCCCAAGGAAGTGTCATAGGCCCTCTATTGTTCCTGATCTATATTAACGACATGGGAGACAATCTGAGTAGCGCTCTTCGAGTATTTGCTGATGATTCTGTGATTTACCGTCTCTTAAAGTCATCAGATGACCACAACGAATTGCAAAATGGTTTGTGAAAGATATCTCTAAGGTGCGAAAAGTGGCAATTGACCCTAATAAAGAAAAGTGTGAAGTTATTCACATGAGTAATAAAAGAAATCCGCTAAATTTCGATTACGTGGTAAGTCACACAATTCTTAAGGCTGTAAATTCAACTAAACACCCAGGGATTAAAATTATAAATAACCTAAATTGGAACGATCACATAGACAATTTTGCGGGTAGAGCAAACCAAAGACTGCGATTCATTGCCAGAACACTTAGAAGGTGCGAAAGATCTACTAAAGAGACTGCTTACACCACGCTTGTCCGCCCTATTCTGGAGTACTGCTGTGCGGTGTGGCATCCGCGTCTTGTGGGACTGACGGATGACATCGAAAAAGTTCAAAGAAGGGCAGCTCGTTTCGTATTATCGCGAACTAGGGGAGGTAGTGGCACAGACATGATACGTGAATTGGAGTGGAAATCATTAAAACAAAGGCGTTTTTCGTTGCGACCGAATCTTATCTTGAAATTTGAATCACCAATTTTCTCTTCAGATTGCGAAAACATTCTGTTTGCGTCCACCTAGATAGGGAGAAGTGATCATTGCGATAAAATAAGAAAAATCATTGCTCACACAGAAAAATTTAAGTACTAGTTTTTGTCGCGCGCCGTTCGGCGTTGAACGCTATAGAGAAAGCTTGAAGGTGGTTCACTGAACCCTCTGCCAGGAACTTTATTGTGAATAGCAATGTAATCACGCAGATGTAGATTTCAATTAACACAAAATGTGTAAGTGGCAGTCATTACGAGTAACAGAGTCAACATTATATGTTTCCCACTTGTTTGACCTTTTCTGCCCATGTCCCGTTCCTAATCCATTACGTATGGAAACATTTCTATACGTCTTTCTTGCATTCACAGCGCCAGATATGGTCCTCGTGGCCAAACCTGAAACTAATTTTGGTTCAAGAGTAAATCTGTTTCGCATTAACACAGTAGAAAATATGCCATATGATAATTGCTGCCCACACTCGACCTCTCTGATCAGATGAACTTTAATTATAACCACCCGTTACATCAGGAGCATTTCTTTACCTTATCTTGATTGAGGCGCATTGTGACTTAGTATTTATGCGCCTGTCATGTACATTAACGACAGAGCTTCTGCATGTGTACGAAATACTGAACTTTACTGCACGCCGATTCAATTCTAGGAATTCGTAGCACGATTCTCATCCATAGATGTGAGTTTGTAATGGGGCACTCACCAGCTCTTCGGCATACTTGTTCACGTCTATGTCATGGTGTGGGTCACCTTCTGGTAACGTAGGAATGTCGCACTCACTCGCTAATTGCTCCCTGTCTGCTCTGCTGTAGTTCATCTGAACCTCCCACCCCATGGTCCAGTGGCTCTCTCTGTCACCTAAAGTGAAAGTGATGAGATTGTGATCACTTGTGATGGCATTGTCTTCAACCTTCCAATTTTTTATGATGTTAATGGCGTTTGGTGTAGTTAATGTCACGTCAGTATTTGTGCCTAGTCCCCTTCCCGCTGTGTAGGTGGAAGGATTGCCAGGCTTGTTGGCCACCACAAGTTGCAAGACCATGATCGATTCTTCCGCTTTTCCTCCATTTGCGTCTCTTTTGCCACTATACCATAGGGGGGATTTTGCATTAACGTCTGCAGTTAGAATCACGTTTCTTCTCCGCAACGTCGTGATTGTTCTTGTAAGATGGTCCAAGTGTTGCTCGATATGATCTCCGTACTGGAAGTACATATTTACGAGAGTTATTTCTCTCGCATTTCCACGACGTTGCAGTGACTGTTAATGTACTGCGGGAGAGTTGTTACCTTCAACAATTTGTTTCTAATTATTATTGCCGCTCTCGGGTCATCCCCACTGCTGACAATTTGCCATGTTACAGCTGCGAAAGCCAATTTCGCAGCTTGGGAGTACGGCTCCTGCAAGCAGAGCACGTCTAGTCTCTTCTCCTCCACCACCTTGCGCAGCTCCTGCATCACAAGTCTACTCTTGTGAGTGTGTAGTAGGCCAGTAGCTATTTTAGTCATTACGGTAAATATGTATGTATTCGATCTTTTGGCCAGTTCTTTCTCCAATCGAAAGCGATGCGACCATTTGCAAAGACTGATTGTGTATAGATGTCATCAAGATAAAATTTTTAGCCTCGTCTTTCAAAAACTTTCTTAAGAAGGTTCCGCAGGGCTCCGAAGTCGGTGGGGGGATTCATTGACTTGAGCTGTTTTGTACCTACAGCCTCCATCACCGAGAAGGTGACCTTTCTGCCATATTTATGCAGTGGTCAGGGTAGCCGGCTGCTCCAACCTTGCCAACTGCATGTCGTGTTCTATATTTGGGTACACGCTAAAAGGGTCAGCAGGCGGTATTCTAACCAGAGTGGTGTCTAGTGTAGCTGGAAGCACACTTGTACTTTTTACGACATTTACTTTGATTGGATGTTGTTCCACTCTGTCCAGTTCATTTTTCTGCATGGCCACAGGTGGGACCACTACCACAGGGAGCACTAGGTCTTTTATCGGCCTGATTCCCCGACTTTGGGAAGAAGGAGCAGCAACCATCGTGGGAAGCTCCATTTGTATTCCAGTGTCAATCATTTCAATTTTATGGGTGCCCTCATAGCGTCCCTCCTCCTTTTACTCAGGGATTTTCGCTTTGGCATCCTGTTCCCATTTCCGTTGTCAACCATAATCTGTTCTCGAACTAAGCCTTTGCTCAGGCATCCTGTAAGTAGGGAAGTTCCAACCAGTGGCTCCGTATGATCTTTTACTTCGTTTCTTGCATAGGGTACATACCCCTGCTGCCTTGCAATCTTTGCATGTATGACTTTCCTCACCGCACTTGGAGCAAGCCGACCCCTGGTGCAGTGCTTGAAAATGTAGTCCAGGTCACCACAGCTACGGAAACGAGGTACCACGAGATAATCCATGATACTGACTGCGTGAAAACCAATATACAGTTTGCCCATTGTCATTACTTTTTGCCACATTGCTCCGGTGACCTCGGAATGATGGATGACACCACGTTCCCGAGGTCCCGTTTTAAATCGCAATTGAAACTCCTTTTAAACTCTTCATCTTCCATCTTTTCAAAATTTTGTCTCTTTATTGTCTCATACAATTCCTCGTCTTTCATTACTGTAGGTACAGGATAACTAAAGAATTTCTTTTCTTGGGCGCCGGCCGAAGTGGCCGTGCGGTTAAAGGCGCTGCAGTGTGGAACCGCAAGACCGCTACGGTCGCAGGTTCGAATCCTGCCTCGGGCATGGATGTTTGCGATGTCCTTAGGTTAGTTAGGTTTAACTAGTTCTAAGTTCTAGGGGACTAATGACCTCAGCAGTTGAGTCCCATAGTGCTCAGAGCCATTTGAACCATTTTTTTTTCTTGGGCGGCTAGCATTTGACCACCTTGCTTAACTTTCGATTACTTACGAGTTTTTCTCTGCCCTCCTCAGTAGCTGCATCTACAATTACAACATTTTTACCGGGTTTCACCTTACTAATCTTAATTTTATCTTTAACAGGATTAACAATTGCTGCAAAAAGTTGCTGTACTTTTTTGATGTCTTGGCCAGGCAGGGGCCTAAGGAAGACTGCCATGTCTGGCTGTTTTGTTACTTTCGCTATAGTATCTTTAGTGGTCTGCAGCTTGGGTGGCGCTTGTGCGACCACTCCCGCCCACGTCTTTGTCGGTTGTTTCCTCGATCTCTCGTTTTCTTTCTCCAGTTCTTAAACGCGGCCTTCGAGTTTGGCATTTGCAATAGCGCATGCAGCCAACTCGTTTTTAATGATAGAGCCGCTTGACTGATTTTGCTATTTTTAATATTCTCCTCCAAGAGCAGCGTGATTCGAACTTGCCTCTGTGTAACATTCTCATCAGTCGCCTGTCTCAGCTCGTCATTTGGAGAGGGCTCAGACATCATAGATGCCCATGAAGGCACACTCACATCACTCGTTTCTATTTCGGCCATTATAGTTAACGAGTGATAAAAAGCTGGGAGGCCATCTCTTACCACGGACTGGCTCTACTGGCATGAGGGGGGTGGGGGGGGAGGTTGAGAGACAGATACAGCTCGCCCACCGACCTCGCCCCTAGGTCAAGGGCACTCTCGAGCTGCCGGGTTCAGCACGCCGTCGCCAACGGACTGGTGACCCTCGGTGGCCCCATCATCGATGATGTCACTCAGCACTTCTCGGCAACTACACCCCACGCTCCGGAGAAGCGGATGCACTCCTTGTCCTTCGCCACCTACTAGCCTGAGCTTCCACCTCTCGGCCAGAGACCCACCCCTACTCAGGTGGTGTGCCGGTCACCCAGTCGTACAGCGGTCTGGACCCAGTTAATCTGGCCCAGGCCATGTCACCACCTCCTGGGTTTGACAGAACACAACCCAATTACCCACGGGTTTTATGAAACCATTCCCAACAGAATCAGCACATGCATCAAGGGCGGGGAGTGGGGGGGATGGAACGTCGTCTTGACAAGTGGGTTCATACTGCCAAGTTCTTTGTGAATTAGAATCGATTTATTTAAGCACTGAAACAACATCACTTACCGTCTCAGACCATGAAATTTCGTTTCCTCCTCCCCTTCCACGCGCTTGACTTTTTTGTGTCAGGCAGTGTATTCTCAAGGTAATACACTCCTGGAAATGGAAAAAAGAACACATTGACACCGGTGTGTCAGACCCACCATACTTGCTCCGGACACTGCGAGAGGGCTGTACAAGCAATGATCACACGCACGGCACAGCGGACACACCAGGAACCGCGGTGTTGGCCGTCGAATGGCGCTAGCTGCGCAGCATTTGTGAACCGCCGCCGTCAGTGTCAGCCAGTTTGCCGTGGCATACGGAGCTCCATCGCAGTCTTTAACACTGGTAGCATGCCGCGACAGCGTGGACGTGAACCGTATGTGCAGTTGATGGACTTTGAGCGAGGGCGTATAGTGGGCATGCGGGTGGCCGGGTGGATGTACCGCCGAATTGCTCAAAACGTGGGGCGTGAGGTCTCCACAGTACATCGATGTTGTCGCCAGTGGTCGGCGGAAGGTGCACGTGGTCGTCGACCTGGGACCGGACCGCAGCGACGCACGGAGCACTCCAAGACCGTAGGATCCTACGCAGTGCCGTAGGGGACCGCACCGCCACTTCCCAGCAAATTAGGGACACTGTTGCTCCTGGGGTATCGGCGAGGACCATTCGCAACCGTCTCCATGAAGCTGGGCTACGGTCCCGCACACCGTTAGGCCGTCTTCCGCTCACGCCCCAACATCGTGCAGCCCGCCTCCAGTGGTGTCGCGACAGGCGTGAATGGAGGGACGAATGGAGACGTGTCGTCTTCAGCGATGAGAGTCGCTTCTGCCTTGGTGCCAATGATGGTCGTATGCGTGTTTGGCGCCGTGCAGGTGAGCGCCACATTCAGGACTGCATACGACCGAGGCACACAGGGCCAACACCCGGCATCATGGTGTGGGGAGCGATCTCCTACACTGGCCGTACACCACTGGTGATCGTCGAGGGGACACTGAATAGTGCACGGTACATCCAAACCGTCATCGAACCCATCGTTCTACCATTCCTAGACCGGCACGGGAACTTGCTGTTCCAACAGGACAATGCACGTCCGCATGTATCCTGTGCCACCCAACGTGCTCTAGAAGGTGTAAGTCAACTACCCTGGCCAGCAAGATCTCCGGATCTGGCCCCCATTGAGCATGTTTGGGACTGGATGAAGCGTCGTGTCACGCGGTCTGCACGTCCAGCACGAACGCTGGTCCAACTGAGGAGCCAGGTGGAAATGGCATGGCAAGCCGTTCCACAGGACTACATCCAGCATCTCTACGATCGTCTCCATGGGAGAATAGCAGCCTGCAATGCTGCGAAAGGTGGATATACACTGTACTAGTGCCGACATTGTGCATGCTCTGTTGCCTGTGTCTATGTGCCTGTGGTTCTGTCAGTGTGATCATGTGATGTATCTGACCCCAGGAATGTGTCAATAAAGTTTCCCCTTCCTGGGACAATGAATTCATGGTGTTCTTATTTCAATTTCCAGGAGTGTATTTGAAACTTTATGACCATCCCTCGTCCTGAATGGCTCGTAGAGTAATCTCTTTTGACTACCGACTCAGCTGGCGAGTTCTCGTTACCGCCGCCCCGCCACTCGCTCCCCAGACGCATCTGGGAATGGGTCGCACCCGACGGGTGGAGACAGGCGTGTGGCGGTAGGCCGGGCCAGCCGCCTTCCGCCTCGGCGCAGCTCGGCTCTCGTGCTCCCGCTATCGCGTGAAGCATCTAAATGAACGTCGATCGCTCCCGGGCGCGCTCGGAGTAACGGCCGGAATAATTCAATCACCGGCGCCGAGTCTAATTCGCCTTTCAGCGCCGGCGGATCACTTAGCGTCGGCCGCGACTTATCTGCGCCTGTCAGGGCT
This sequence comes from Schistocerca americana, assembly GCF_021461395.2. NCBI lineage: Eukaryota > Metazoa > Arthropoda > Insecta > Orthoptera > Acrididae > Schistocerca > Schistocerca americana. Next base: position 246,511,128 of record NC_060126.1, on the reverse strand, counting down.
CGCGGCTTCTCATTATTTCAGACGCGGCGCTCGTCATGGCGACCGAGAAGAGCGCCTCCATTTGTCTCGCCGCCTGGCGGGCGGACCAGTTCTGCGCGGCGCCGTTGCTCGCGTGTGGCGTTCATAAAAAAATACCGCAGGGAGTGCCCCGTGCTAGTTTAAGCACTTATGACTATCAAAATCACGACTCTAGAGAAGTACATCGTCTACCTCCCTCTCTCTTTCTTCGTGGTATAAAATTGCTTTGATTTTTTAATGTAAGATGTGGTAGGGATTTTATTTATTTATTTATTTCTCAAGTAAAGACCTGCTGCTTGTTATGATATAGCAGGTCGTATATTGTGTGATTTTACATGTTATATCATACAAATTCAGTTTTATTACTAGTACATTTTTTGTAGAAAACTTTACGAAAGGATAAATTAATTACAGAGAATGAGTCAGGAGGAAAGGTACATGCTTTGGGGGGTGACAGTATTAGTGATTCTGAACAAAAACTTTATATATGCCTTATTCTGAATGGTTTCCGAGACAGAACACATTTAATATCACTTTCGTGCATTTTCTCTTGAGTTACTCGAATACCACTCCCTCCAGCGATAATGTGTCGCAGCACAAAATTAAACAATGTCAAATTTCCTACAAAAAAGGACCTATTCATTTTTCTCTCCAAGACTAATAGTTTTTGCGAAGGGGTAATTCATCGTTCAGTAGAAAAGTATTCACTGCTCAAAAACGTGTAATCAGAATAATTGCTGGAGCCCACCCACGGTCATGCTGCAGGCATCTATTTAAGGATCTAGGGATCCTCACAGTAATCTCACAGTATATATATTCACTTATGAAATTTATTGTTAATAATCCAGCCCAGTTCAAAAGTAATAGCAGTGTGCATAGCTATTACACCAGGAGAAAGGATGATCTTCACTATGCAGGGTTAAATCTGACTTTGGCACAGAAAGGGGTAAATTATGCTGCCACAAAAGTCTTTGGTCACCTACCAAACAGCATCAAAAGCCTGACAGATAGCCAACTAACATTTAAAAATAAGTTAAAAGAATTTCTAGATGACAACTCCTTCTACTCATTGGCTGAATTTTTAGATATAAATTAAGGGGTGCAAAAAAAAAAAAAAAAAAAAAGACATTAGTGTCATGCAATATCTTGTGTAATGTAATATCTTGTACAGACATCTTTTATTAACCGACACGTTCCACATCATTACGAAGTGTCGTATTCGTGATCTATGGAACAAGTATTAATCTAATCTAATCTAGAATAATCAAAATCTCGCGAAATGTGCGTACGCTGAAACTTAGCTGGATTTTTTAGGCCAATTACAGATAGTTTCCCGATTTACTAGACCACAAATGTCTCTATCAAATTGTACGTCTCAACTTTCTCTATAGTACTGCGTAACATCTTAAACATGCATTGTTCAGAAACACTAATACTATCACCCATCAAAGCTTGTACACTTCCTCCTGACCAACCTTATACAGGGTGGTCCATTGATAGTGACCGGGCCAAATATCTCACGAAATAAGCATCAAACGAAAAATCTACAAAGAACGAAACTCGTCTAGCTTGTAGGGGGAAACCAGATGGCGCTATGGTTGGCCCGATAGATGGCGCTGCCATAGGTCAAACGGATGTCAAATATCAAACGCGTTTTTTTGAATAGGAACCCCCATTTGATTACATATTCGTGTAGTACGTAAAGAAATATGAATGTTTTAGTTGGACTACTTTTTTCACTTTGTGATAGATGGCGCTGTAATAGTCACAAACTTAAAGTACGTGGTATCACGTAACATTCCACCACTGCGGACTGTATTTGCTTCGTGATACGTTACCCGTGTTATAATGGACCGTTTTCTAATTCCGGAAAAGGTCGACATCGTGTTGATGTGTGGCTATTGTGATGAAAATGCCCAACGGGCATGTGCTAATACTGCTCGGTATCCTGGACGACATCATCCAACTGTCCGGAACGTTCGCCGGATAGTTACATTATTTAAGAAACTGGAAGTGTTCAGCCACATGTGAAACGTCATCCACGACCTGCAACAAATTATGATGCCCAAGCAGGTGTTTTAGCTGCTGTCGCGGGTAATCCGCACATCAGTAGCAGACAAATTGCGCGAGAATCGGGAATCTCAAAAACGTCGGTGTTGAAAATGCTACATCAACATCGATTTCACCAGTACCATATTTCTATGCACCAGGAATTTCATGGCGACGACTTTGAACGTCGTGTACAGTTCTGCCACTGGCCACAAGAGAAATTACGGGACGATGACAGATTTTTTTGCACACGTTCTATTTAGCGACGAAGCGTCATTCACCAAAAGCGGTAACGTAAACCGGAATAATATGCACTATTGGGCAACGGAAAATCCACGATGCCTGCGACAAGCGGAACATCAGTGACCTTGGAGGGTTAATGCATGGTGCGGCATTATGGGAGGAAGCATAATTGGCCCCCATTTTATCGATGGCTATCTAAATGGTGCAATGTATGCTGATTTCCTACGTAATGTTCTACCGATGTTGCTCCAAGATGTTTCATTGCATGACAGAATGGCGATGTACTTCCAACATGATGGATGTCCGGCACATAGCTCGCGTGCGGTTGAAGCGGTATTGAATAGCATATTTCATGACAGGTGGATTGGTCGTCGAAGCACGTTCACCGGATGTGACGTCCCCGGATTTCTTTCTGTGGGAAAAGTTAAAGGATATTTGCTACCGTGATCCACCGACAACGCCTGACAACATGAGTCAGCGCATTGTCAATGTAAGTGCAAACATTACGGAAGGCGAACTACACGCTGTTGAGAGGAATGTCGTTACACGTATTGCCAAATCCATTGAGGTTGACGGATATTATTTTCAGCATTTATTGCATTACTGTGGTATTTACAAGTAATCACGCCGTAATAGCATGCATTCTCAGAAATTATAAGTGCACAGAGGTACATGTATCACATTGGAACAACCGAAATAAAATTTCAAAACGACCTACGTTCTGTATTTTAATTTAAAAAACCTACCTGTTACCAACTGTTCGTCTAAAATTGTGAACCATATGTTAGTGAGTATTACAGCACCATCTATCACAAAGCGAAAAAAGTGGTCCACCTAAAACATTCATATTTCTTTACGCACTACAAAAATATGTAATATAAAATGGGAGTTCCTATTTAAAATAACGCCGTTGATATCCATTTGACCTATGGCAGCGCCATCTGTTTTTCCCCTTCAAGCTAGACGAGTTTCGTTCTTTGTAAGTTTTTCGTTTATATATGGCCTGGTAACAACACGTGTTACACTCTATGGGCATCTAGAGTCAATGGAGGAAGTCGATTAACGAAGCAGATCCACACATTCTTCCAAAACAGGCAAACAGACAAGGGAAATGGGTGGGGAGACAAGACAAGAAAGGACTTAGAAGGAATGCAGATTGAAGAGGAGGCCCTGCTCAACAGAGCCAAATTCAGACTATTTGTCAAGAAACTCTAAGGTTTTCAGGAAGATGAACAGAAAAACAGCTGGAGTCAAATTGTCAGATGAGAGAAAAAAGAGCTTAATGCAGAGAAAATGAAAGAATTTTCTGCAAAGATGAACGGAAACAGAAATAAATACTTACCTTGACGTGGTCCATAATTTGCCTCAAATGAAATAAAAATTTATGTAATAACGATAATAATAATAATAATAACTGTGGCACATTCGTGGCGAGGTATAGTCGAGGTGGAGGAAGGAATCGTGATGAAATGAATATTTACTCATCGACAGATCCAGTGAGGTCATACAGGGCTATGCTTGATTTGAATAACGTCCACTTTATTCGCGACACGAGCAGGAAGTACTGATAAATGAATGTTCGCTCCACCACCATTTCTTATTGTATCCCACCTCGAATGCTGCACTATTATTATTATTGTTTCTTTTTGGGGAAAGGTGATTTTTCCGTAGGGATGCAAGTGTTTGGCGGAAGGTAAAGAAAGACGATAAAGATGTGAATCGAAAGCAGTAAGAGACTAAGTCTGCTCTACCACTTTAGCCGGTTGCGCTATCGCCGCTGATGTATGCGTAGCGCTCCTGCATGGCAATCAACCGGATAGTAAAATTTTGAACATCGATTTGCCTAAAACGCTTGAGAACCACGTCTTACTACAGAAGCATTTGCTACTTCAGAGTATGTACGACAACTGTGCAGAAGATGAGCGAAATGGGCGACCCATTCAGTGAATGCTCTCAGTTGAGTGAGGAAGAGGTTGTGACAGGGCAGTAATTTGTTGTCACAATTGTGCCATTTTAACCTTGTCATGTGATCCTGAAAGGATGCCAAGTCCTATAAAATATTATTTAGCTTTCAATTATTATTGATTTCTCCATTTACATACTGTGCAAACTTGCTTCTTCCCTTTTTATTGACGGGGGTTGCTGTCAAAAGAAACTTCGTTGCACATCTACACTTGGCAGATTTTCCTTTTTGCACTTTTTATTACGCTGTATTGGCGTTATTTAAGCTTCACTTCACTTTGGAACTAGAGCTGTAATTGTATGTGTTATCACTCAGCACAGTACTACAGTCATTTATTTTTCTTATAGGTTTGGAGCACTGCAAACCTATCAAACTGACATAGAAAAATCGTTTGTGTATATAGGGGGAATGTTTCAGTGGGCGGGGAGGGGGGGAATGTGTGTGTGTGTGTGTGTGTGTGTGCGCGCGCGCGCTGTGTGTGCAGAAAAAAATGCCGCACTTGGCGGTCGGCATGTGATTTCTCATCCCAGTTCAATACAAAACAGTATCTAGCAAAACCTTATCCCACCAAGAGGTCTAATAGAAATGAAATTGAAAAAACGAGGCTCCAGCAACGATGTAAGTGCGTGCAGCATGCCAAGAACAGGCAGCGTGAACTCTGCGCTGTGCCAGAGCTGTCCCGTTAGCTCATTTGGACGAGGCAATGACGCGATGAACGGATATTTAAATTCACCGATCTTCGAACCGCGTTCATGATAAACATTTTATTTCACTTACAGCATCAAACCGTGACCAATTTACACCTCCACAATGCGGCATCTAGTGCCTGCTGTTGCTGTAATCTTTATTTAAAAATTCATACGAAACATGAACTTCTTACTAGCGTAAACAACCTCTTCGTTTCGTCCACAAGCCAATAGAAAATAATAGTGGATGCTGTAACATTGTCTCCATCCAATTATGTACAAAAAAACACAACAGGTAGGCCACACTAGATTGCACATGTGCTACGCCCAATAGTTCCATTCTGTACTTTTAATGACCAGGTTTATGTTCACAGAGCCGATATTCATACATTCGAGCAATGTTCATTTTAGAGAAGATGTTCAAAGCGATCACCTTGTATTTTCAAACACGTCACCTCTCGCTGGATCATAATTTGCTGGGCCCTGCGCAACACACCTGTATCCACCAGTGGCGAAGCGACATACACATAGGCTGTGTACATCTGTGGGTGTAATACTATAAATTTCTTCCTTTAAGTGTCCCTACGAATAAAAAAAAAACTAGTTGATTAATATCTTGAGAACATGGAGGCCAGAACCTTCGACCTCCTCAACCAATCCATTTCCCTGGAGACGCTTCATTACAAAGTGTGACGGTACACCACCATGCTGAAACCACAGCAGTCTCCGAACACCAAGTGGAACGTTTTCTAAAGCACCAGGCAAAGTATAGCAAGGAAAGGTACTATACAGGGGCGCATTCAACTTGTCCAGCATTAGATAAGGGTCCCAAAGCACTCCTTCCACGATACCAGCCTACAGGTTTATGCCAAAGCGTGCCTGAAACCCACATTCACGGGTGACATGTGGACTGTGTTCCGGGCAATAATGGCTGTTGTTGAGGTTGAAAATACTTTCACGAGTGTAGCTAAATTCGTCATTTCATATTATCACATTATTTATAAAATATTGATGCAAAAGGCATTCAAAAAATTCTTCTACCCGCTGGTCTTGAGTTGACGTGTAATAATATGGATGTAGTACTTCATCGTGCGACACTTAAACAACCAGTCTCTAAGATATCCAGAACTGCCTTGAATTACCACGGAAACTTCGCCGGGGTGCTTGGTGAATAGTTTCAAGCATCAAGTCCTCTGTGCATTGTGTGTCTTGGACGACCTTTTTCCATTACTTGTGGACGAAGATTATCGGTTTCCCGAAGGCGTTTTTCCAGGAGACGAAAAAAATTCTTATCTGAGCGCGCGTTTGAGGCTATCATACGGCAGTAGCACTTTGGTTATCGGATGCACCCAGCGCCAGAAGCATATCGACATATTCATCGTTTTTTGCCCTCCGGCCGGAAGCCGTTCTACAAGAACTTGTCAGGACCAGTTACGATTGAGCACTGTGCGCTTAGTAGATACATCATGCAGTTTAATGGATCCCACTGTCATGTGATAGGCCATTGTCATGTGGCAAAATGATGTCCTGCTTATAAACGATGAGAACTAGGGAACGGACGTATAAAATAATAAGAAACGAACCTGATGGGTATTCGGGCCATAGCTCCATGGTGGATGTGGGTTTGATGTCCAAGCAGCCTACTCAGTGAGTGACGTCGGTTGGTATGGTAGTGTGGGGTGACACGCATTCCTCTGTACATTTCGATGGGCTGCTCAATGTGACAGTGTCGTCAGCTCCTCCTTTTCATACATGTGTTTTCAAAATGCGCGCTAGCTAATCTCGCTAGATGAACTTTTGTCTTGAATCTGGACAAGGATTCGCTTGGAAAACTGGAAGTGCGGCATTTTTTCTTCACCCTGTGTATACACAAAAATTAAAAAGAAACTTCCACAGGTTGGCAACGCTTACAAACTATACGAAAAACAAATGATCACACATAAACACTATAATACAGAGCTGAGTGCGATCACACATAACGACAGTTCTAGTTCCAAAAGTAAGCTGAAGTATAAACAGTGACAATACAGAGGAAGAAAAAGTTGCAAACGTTAAAAATTGCGAAGCGAATGTGTGTGAAGATGTTTCTTTCAACATGAGCCTCCGCCATCAGAGAGGGAAGAACCAATGGTTTGCAGAATGTATGAACAAAAAGCAGAACCATCGTAATTAAATTGCAAGCCATCTTTTTTTAAAAAAATTATGTTTTTAATCTAAAACAATCAAAAGTGTAGAAACATATGTACGCATATTTGCAGAATAACCACTAAAGATGCTTTGTAAATAAAAGCGAAGTGCGTCTGGCATAAAAAGGTCTTTACCTAACTAAATTAAACTTAAGACGGACAAGTGTACCGTACTTGTGTTGTAATGCCAGATCAGTGAATCATCCAGACTGGTGACCCTGTTCATCGTTCATGGTTCATGTCATAATGATAATTATTTAATGTGGAGCACATGATGTCAGTGACTGTGTAGACCATGGGCTATGCTACGGATCGGTCTGTTATGCCAGCACCACACAACCACACTGTCACTTTCCAAACTAACACTGACTTCTGGCTATGATAGACATCAGTTTGTTACCAGAACGAATATTACTGGGGGAGGAAGTGACACTATCACATGCGAACCGGAAATATAAATGTCCCATAGAGAATGTATTTACTTACCTCTGTATTTCGTCCGACCGACATTATTCACCTGATTTTTCCTCCAGTGGTATATCATCAACGGTGCATAAGCAGCTAAAGCAATCTGAAGAGTCTAAGAACATCGTCATTTGTGTATAATACTTTCCGATCGTCCTGAACAAGGATGTAGCAATTCGTTGCATCTACGCATCTGCTGCTCTTGCGTGGTTTGATGCTCTCTGCGTGGCTTTCCTGTTCATTTTCGCAGTGGAATCCTTGCAGTCCCTTCTTCAGCTTCTCTTGATCTTTTTATATGCTATATTGCAACAGAAAAGTTAAAGGAGCAAATTTGTTGCTGGGCAACAACAGATTCGACTCTCATTCTTGCGCCGATTCCACAATGTCAAAAATGCGACTGATATCTAACGTAATCTAGCATTACAGAAGCAAGCTTATAGAACGAATCTGCATGAATATTCTAGGTCCTGTATTTCACTACCATAAAACACTGATATTTACATTTCTAACACAGTTGCACAAACTCGGAATATGTTCCATACCGAAGTTAATATCGGCTCGTAACGACAAATTCGTAATTATCTCGTAAATGGCTCCTTCGCAGATCTATGTTTAATAGAAAATTTTGGCTTTTATCATTGCATATTTTCAGTGGTGTCGGTTTTCGCTGTTCATTATGATCCACAATATATAAAACTTTTTCATTCAGAGTTATTCTCCGTCTGAGGTAGGAAATACAGCACCGAAAAATACCGCTGACCTTCCGGGTACAGAAACTGTTCGTTAGTACACTTGCTCTATACCCTGCAAACCACTGCGAAGTGCATAACACAGGGTACTTCCCACTGTACGTCGTACTAGGGAATCTTCCCGGTCGAACTGCGCATGCAAAGTGGTAAGGATGACTGCTCAGATGGCTCTAGGCGTGCTGTAATTAGCTTAATCTTCTCATAGTGGTCCCAAGGGAAGCTATACTTCGTGGGTTGTAGCATTTTCCTAGATTCCTCACTTAAAATTGGATCTTCATACTCTGTAAGTGGGGTTTTGCGAAATAGTGGGCGCCTATCTTCAACCTGCTGCCAGTTTGGGGTTTTCAGCGAAAAAAAAACCTGTCGCCATTCGTTGTGTACGTTCAATATTCCGTGTTAGTCTCATATCGTATGGAACCGCCAATACTCTAGGATGGGTAGCGCAAGTGTTCGGCAAGCGATTTCCTTTCTAACTTGATTGCTTTTTCCAGGGTACTACTACTGAATCGAAGTCAGCAACCTAACTCTGCTGCGACTGATCCTATGCTATCATTCATAATCCCATTCCTACGCATTATTTCACCAAGGTCTTTTAGTGAGTTGACTGGTTCCAACTATGTATCATTTCTATTGCAGTCAAAGGAATGCTGCGACTTTGCTTTTTGTGAAGAGCAAGGTTTCACATTTCTGAACAAGTTGCCAGTCTTTGACATTTTATTAAGATTTAACTGAATGTTTCTGCAGCTTTACAATTTTTTGAGTTATTCTTGCATACTATCCCTGACAAATAACGCATTGCTCCAAGCGGACTCTAAGAGTTTCTGTGTCCTTTGAGTCAAGAATATTTGCGTGGCGGTCAAGATGTGTCACTGATTAAGAACGTTCCTTGCGTCATGCAACCACAGTTTTGAGCAGCTGTACTCTTCTGGACTTTCACTCTCTCTCTCTCTCTCTTTTTTTCCAGCAGGAGAGTTACATTGACGAAAAGTCCAGAGATTAAAGTATTACGAGACGTAAAGTATTGCTTTGTCGGAATAGCTGTCTTGGCTTCGTGTTTTCGCTATCATGAAAGTTTGGGATATCTCGTGTGCGAAAGCTTTATTAGCACTGGGCAACTGGACTTCGTTAATTAAATGACATGCAGGTTCTAAGCAATTACTAAAATTCGTGAGCTGGCGGTAATGGCGGCTAAACAGATTTCACCCAAGCTGGTTATTTCCGTTAATACAATAAGACTCACCACACTTTCACTTAGTAACATGTCAATAAAATTTGAATGAGATTAGTGGTGTCATATAAAGGAACATAAGACAATGCTTGAACGAAAATGAATAATTATTCTCACTTATAGGAACTCACATTGATACGTACATGTGAAGACATAATGGCTAGGTGTAGGAAAGGTAACGAAGAAAATGATGCAAGAAGTATGCACGACAAAAGATGGATATTGTTTTACAAATACAACGTAGTTGCGAAGCTTATTCTATCAAATTAAAAACATTATGGCTTCATATTTTAGTATGTGTCATTTCTGCATCACGATTGGCACAGTTCACAATTAGTACATTGTATTTGCTTTTAGAAAAGAAGTAATTTTGCTAAAACAAAAATTTCATATCGTTATAGGATATGCGCAGAATATGGCTGAATCTTACTGGTAGCTTAAAATTGTTCAACGGACCGGGCCACGAACCCCTAACTTTGCAGCTGCTACACACTGCTCCGAAACGGACAGATTGGGTCGTGACTAGCTCCTGCGTAGCGCAGTCGGTAAGGGCGCTGATTGCGAAGTGGAGGATTACGAGTTAGATTCCCAGGCACGCGCATAATTATAATATGCCAATAAGTTTCATAAGCATGCATTCTCTGCCGCAAAGCGGTACATTAATTCTTTCACAGTGTACTTATACACTACTTCGATTTAGAATTTCTGCTGCAGTCTGCACTTCACTTTGAGAAGGACCAGTTTCTCGACATTTGAAACAGCCATCAAAGATATTACAGACTCATTTAGCTTGCATCCAGATGGGCTTCCATGGATTTATGACGAAGACATTAAGCGCGTCATTCACATGTTGGCAGAAATGCGATTCTTCTCACAATATGGAAGTTCACTACGTATGGTACACTGTTTTCTCTTCGAACACTTTACTCGGTAAACTTTGTGAACAAACGCGAACAGTGGTCCCTTACACACAACTGCCGTGAATGTTCTTGCGATACAGTTCTCGTACGCCGTAATTATACTTAAAATACGCTCGTTGATGACATTGAACAGTTACTGCTTCGTAGGGACTTTATACTGACGAATATTTTTCACACCCTGTAAGTCCAAAATGTTTCGAGACTGGATTAATAAACAATAGAGAGAAGTTAAGATGGTGGTCTTAATGCTGCAAGTGTTCTGCATAGTCTGCTCCCACCGGACAGAACTTTCGTAGAACCCTTTCAGAAAAGTCTTCCTTTGGGATGTTGTTCAACTCAAGCGTCACTTTCGCTTGAATGCCGGTTATGTCTTCAATGCGCTGACCTTTCACGTGAATTTATGCGCTTTGTCGTTTTGTAATGGGTTAGTATAGATAACATCAAATGCCGTGACGCATAATGATTTTATCCAGGTGAGAGTTGTCCGCGTTTTGCGTTCCAGTCAAGTAGCGGCAGGCGTCAACAGGTCGTTAGCTTTGTTTGGCAGTGAAGGCGTATGGGAAAAGTTTTGCACACAGTTTTCTCTTCTTCACGACAATATGGACACTGTCTTGAATACTTGATTTAGAGATGTTGCTCCATTGTTTGCATGTGGCACAAGTACGTTAACGCACTATGGCCGCATGTCCACCACGTAATACCACTTGTTCACTATTGAATGGCGGAATGCACATCTGTTGTTTACAGTTATTAGTTAAAGCTGACAATTACTGTTACACATAGCCCCCAATCCCGCGATGGAATCTATAAAAGGCTGGCTGGCAGAAATACCGAAATACCGGATTCTCATTGAGAGAACAATGAACTGTAGTCTTTCAATACCTGTTGAGCTATTCTGGTAAATAAGTCGTCAATGAAAAGTATTCCACGAGATGCCAGGAAGGAATACACTCCGTGCTGGTCAGAAGTCATTAGTGGAACAATACCAGAAGGTGAATATGAGGTTTCGGAACAACTGATTCATACATGAATGAAGAATGAAAGAGCAGATGGATGGAAACGATGGAGAGCATGGAATTTACTTATTCTAGCAGCAAAAGATGGATCCTACTACACAGTCCTACTATGAGAATGACACCCACTCAGATAGCATTACACATGAAACAGAGCTAAAAAATCCGTTTACGAACAATATCTGAAAAGAAAGAAATTTCTGATTTGATGAAAATGGTAAAGTGGAATAAACAGGTGAGCACAGATCAAATAAAAGCAGCGCGGGGTATCCGCGCGATCTGAAGCGCCTTGTCACACCCCGAGCTGCTCCCACCGTCGGAGGTTCGAGTCCTCCCTCGGGCATGGGTGTGTGTGTTGTCCATAGCGTAAGTTAATTTAAGTTACATTAAGTAGTGCGTAAGCTTAAGGACCGATGACGTCAGCAAGTTGGTTCCGTAAGACATTATCACAAAAATCTAATAAAATACGTGAGGGTTCAAGCAGTCAATATCGCAGTGATAGAAGTGAAAACCCTGCAAAAGTAGCAGGAATAGATCGAAACCTCCCAGATTTCCTGAAAAATTTAGTACCAATGGGAAGGAACTGGCTAGCTTACCTCTTCTCTGAGTACCAAACGAAACAAAATACTTATTATATGGAAAGAAGCTGAGGTAGCCGCCGTCCTGGAACCGGGAATAACTGAGGCAATCCCAGTCATTTCAGACGAATTTCTCTTTCATGCACTGTTCATAAATTATTTAAAATAATTTAGATGACCAGACTCTCTCCACACTTAGAACCTTTCCTACCTATGGAGCAAGCGGATTTCGGGCCCAAAAGAAATTTCTGTGATCAAGCCCTTGCCCTCACAACTTTTATAGGAAAAGGTTACCAGGGTAAGAAGGAAACGGACGTTGTCCTAATGGATCTAATATCAGCATCGATACAAGGTGATGGGGTGGCCTACCTTGTAAATTCATAGAAAAAACTCAATTCAGCCACATTTATAAACTGATGAAGAACATTTTAACTGGAAGAAAAATTAAGAGTAGCACTTATCGCCAAGACTAGTAGATGCAAAGCGCTCAGTAATTGACTCCCGCAGGGCTCGGCATTATTTAACTTGTGCACTGCGGATGTTTCAGAAACAATGTCCCTTCAGTTTCTATACGCTGATGATATGACAACAGATTATGAAGGTAAATCTTTTGGAAAATATAGAGCAGAGACTGAAAGAAGATCTAAACTTGCTGCATCTATATTACACTAAATTGCATCTACAATCCAGTCCAGATAAGGCAGTCGGTGTAAACATGCATCTTAATAACGGAGAAGCCAAAAGAAATTTCAAAATCTGCTTAAAACAGCAGATTATTAAATGTGAAGATGGCCCTCGGTATCCTAAAGCAAAGACTGATCGGACACTTAACGTTCAGAGACCATAAAGGGAAAACAAAACAAAAACCGAACTCTAGAAATACCATCTCTTCGAAACACACTTCAGTAACCTGGGGGTGCGACGCAAGTACCTTGAGAAATTCAGGCTTGGAACTGTATATAGCGTGGCCGTGTATTGCGCGCCTTTATGGGCCAGAAGTGCAGCCGTATCAAAAATCGATACTCAACTAAGAGAAGCAATGAGAATAATATCTGTAACGCGTAGGTGTAAACCTCTTAATTGGTTACCCGTGCTAACTAATATAGCACCGCCCGAAATCGGAAGATATCAGTTAATATTTAGAGAATACAGTGAAATATTGTCGAACCTAAATTTCTTTCACATCATGAACTGACACTAAAAGCGGCTTGAAATCGAGGTCACCACTATGGAAAAAAGATGAAGATGTTTTTCCTTACGATCAAGGAACGGAGAGCCGGCCGATGTGGCCGAGCGGTTCTAGGCGCTACAGTCTGGAACCGCGCGACCGCTACGGTCGCAAGTTTGAATCCTGCCTAGGGCATGGATGCGTGTGATGTCCTTAGTTAGGTTTTAGTGGTTCTAAGTTCTAGGGGACTGATGACCTCAGAAGTTAAGTCCCATAGTGCTCAGAGCCATTTGAACCATTTTGATCCAGGAACGGAATGGAAAATATTGTGTAGTAGGAGCAAAGTCAGAATTAAAACCTGGTTGATGATCCAAAAATACCAGTAGACGACTTTAACCTTTCGACAAGAGTGTGGACTACATTAAATCACGTGACGAAAGGCATCGGAAGATGCAGGGTGGTGATGACAACATGTATCCACTCGAACGACCCTTAGCGCGAGTATGGACTCAACCAGTCAATGGACCAACCTGTTCAAGTGCGCTGCGCATGACTTTAGTGAACTGGACGACTTACATAAATTCACTGACAAATGAAATCGACTGGCCTGGAAATAAGTCTTATTGTGTAAAATTTCGTATTATGTAATGCTGAATATGTCGTATTTTACTATGTAATCGCTTTTTTTTAATATTCACCTTCAACACGGCGAACGGATGAATAAGATAAAAAAGATAAACCTGCCACTATAGTTACTGCGCTGACGTCCCTTTTACGCCAAAAATAAAATCACACTCGTAACTTTGTGTTTGGACGTTGTATACCCCAGCGTTTGCCACTGTTGATAAACTGAAGTGAGAGTACGAGTCGACTCATCTGAAAAGTCAGTCACATCCTCTACAGATGATCTTTCGCACTCCCAAGTCCAGCCAAATCCTTTACACATTCTGTCACGTGAGCAATATTTCCCACCACGTAACACACGGCATATGTTTACTCACATATGGTCCTCTCAACTAACCAGTACGAACACTGCACAACACATTAATCTCTCCTAAGGAATAGGACGCAAGTTGCACGTCACAACGCATCTAGACACGATAATTCACTGACTATTAGCTTTAGCAGAGCAACCAAATTACGGAAATGTTGATTATTACGTTTTGATCACTATGAGAAATACTTTATAAGACAAAAGATAAAACAATGCAAACTTGTGGAATTATCCGAATGGAACGGTAATCGGTAGCTGTGATATGCCTTGTACAGACAAACAAATGTTTACAATTTCAGAAAAATTTATTCGAGAAAAACTTCTTTACGAATTGAGCAAGTTAGTAACGTATTTGTCCGCCTCTGGTCCTTATACAAGCCGTTATTCGGTTTTGCATTGATTTACAGAGTTGTTGGATGTCCAGTTGGTGTTTTAGGTTGTCAAAATCCTGAGGTGGTAGGAAGGTCCTGTCCACAATGCTCGAAAATGTTCTCGTTTGGGGAGGGATCCGGCAAACTTGCTAGCTAAGGAAAGATTTGGAAATCATGAAGAAAAGCAGTAGAAACTCTCGTCGTGTGACTGCAAGCCTTATCTTGCTGAAATATAAACCCTGAATGGCTTGCCATGAATGGCAACAAAACATTGTGTAGAGTGTCGTCGATGTGCCACTGTCTTATAAAGGTGCCGTGGATGAAAACTAAAATAATCTTGCTATGAAATGAAGTGGCAGCCCACAGGATCATTCCTGGTTGTCAGGTGGCATGGCAGACGACAGTCAGGTTGGTATCTAGCAAGACTACACGGATCTTTCCGTTTGATTTGAAAGACAATAGCTGACTGTAAGCGTACACCCTGACAGCAATCACTTAGCTTGAAGCGATCCATTTGTCTACCTCGTCATGCATCTAATACATTGATTCTGCCCTCTGTGGTTGCTGCTAGCCTGCATTCGAGGTTATCATTTTTGCAGAATGTTAAATAAAGATTGAATGCTGAAATAATTTAATGAAATGGGGCTATGTCGTTATTGTAGTCAATTATTGATGGATGATTAATATTTCAACATGCGATCAATCTCTTATAAAAAATGGCAAAAGTTTCTTGATCGTAAAATAGGATAAACAACACAACTCAACTTAGATGACAGATAAATTGTGAACTGTTGGCAACACAAATAGAAGCAACAAATAATTAGCACTCCACTGGGTGGCGTATGCTTGCCAAAACCAAGGTTTATCTGTGTCATATATTTAAACTTGCTCAAAACATGGATAATTCAATCTGAAATTATCTAACATTGAACATACTTTGATGGATTAATTCTACACAGTGGTTATACTACGTTGGTGCAGCTGAGAACAAGTGGCGAGACTTGATTCTGTTTGCCCTGTCATTCCAGAGCAGCAGTACTATACCCTTTTCTCAACATGTAACGCTGTCTTAGATGAGGCTCGTGGTGCAAGCATCTGCAGAGTAGTGATGTGGGGCGCCTGTAATTTGTTATAGCAGCCAAAAAGTATGCAAAGTTGCAGGTAGGACATCTGTTAGACGGATCGCAATTACTCTCAGATGGAACCCTGGAATCTCGGCAGATTCCAGCATATGATACTCCTGTTCACCAGTCATACCACGGACCAATTTGACTCGCTTATACGGCAGTGCACACAAGGAGTTCAAACATCAAGGCGGCAAAACTGATATGAATAAGATTTGTAAGTAGGCTGTTTATGTTTTCTTATTGGCAACGTTACGTAGCGCTCTGTATGAAAATCACTGGCTGTGCTGTGTGCAGTCTGTGGCTAGTTTGCATTGTCGTCTGCCATTGTAGTGTTGGGCAGCGGCAGCTGGATGTGAAAAGTTCACAGGAATTGCATAAATAATTTCTTTACGATTTGCTAACTTATCTGCTAGTGTAAGTTCCCGTGATGCATCACTCTAGTGTTAAGATGTGACATAGGTATTAGACATGGCCATTTTTAGTGTAATATTTTTTCTGCTTGAGCTATGTCATGTTTAGGTATAAGTTTTTGCATTGCTGCTGCTGTTTGCCAGGCATAGTGTTACTAAAGTTCACTTTGTATTACTCTTTTAAGCCAGTTTTGCTACGAATTTATTTTTCTTGTTTGCTGCACAGTGCCTTATATTAGTTGTAATATTGCAATTGCTTTGCTAATTTCTATAATGCTGCTTCCTTTGCAAATCTGCATTTTTTGTCATTGCTGTTTGTATTAATTGTTTTATGTGTTGCTGCATTGCCTAGTCCCTTAGTTTAGCATCTGAGCTCAGTAGATTTAAGTTAGCTTAAGAGGGGGTAGACTATATAAGAGAATGAGTTGTGATGAATTGGAAGAAATGCATTGAGAAGCTATAAGAATATGGATTGGCCAAAAAAAAGGTATTTTTGAAAGAGGATATGAGCAAAAAAGTAGGGTTTAGGGACAAAAGGTTTACGTAGGATTTTCTTGGAAATAAATGATGAGGTAAGATAATGAAAAATAAATAATGAGGTAAGAAATATGTGAACATATAAATACAGAAAGCATGCTTGGATAGGATTTTTTTGGTGGATACAAATGTTGAAATAAGACGAAAGATCTATGGAATGAAGTTTTAGGTTGGCCTGCAGTACCAAATGTTACACTGAAAACAAACCCTGCCCTTTCCTCTTGTGTTATTCTGGTTGGTTGGTTGTTTTGGGGAAGGAGACCAGACAGCGAGTCATCGGTCTCATCGGATTAGGGAAGGACGGGGAAGGAAGTCGGCCGTGCCCTTTGAAAGGAGCCATCCCGGCATTTGCCTGGCACGATTTAGGGAAATCACGGAAAACCTAAATCAGGATGGCCGGACGCGGGATTGAACCGTCGTCCTCCCGAATGCGAGTCCAGTGTCTAACCACTGCGCCACCTCGCTCGGTGTTATTCTGCTATGTGTTTGTGTACTCTTGTATATTTGTGTTTTTCTCGTCTTTATGTGTTTAGCTGATATGAGTTATGTTGTGGAATTTTTCTAATAATATGTTATTTTCTTTGTAAAGATGTTTAGACATTATTTATTCTGTTTTGTTTTAATGCTCATGCGTGAAGTTGATGTTTCGAAAGTTATTCTGATCTTTTATGTATGTACTCATGTCATAATTCCTGTAACACTGACGTATATGTTATTTCGATTCTTTTGTAAAGCCTGTACTAAAAATGTTCTCTGTATTGTTATGTTCTTTAATGATGTATTTTGTACCTTTGTAATTGTATTCTTATGTTATAAAATTGTAATTGACACCAGGTCATCAAATTAAGTAACTCGTAAGTTCCATTTCACTGCACACGTTTCTGTTGGTCATAGTATATGGACAATATGTGAGAAGTAGGGACTGTTAGTGTTTACACGTGTGTTAATAATTCAGCAAGGGACTGGATAACAGCATTGCTGGTTCTAAGGACAGTTCCAGAAACTTTGTGAGTGCACAGGTGGTGGTTATGGACCTGCTATATTATCCGCAAGACTCTTCAATGGTGATTGTGCACCTGCACAGTCACAACAGATGGCTGCTGGCCATTTCTACAAGGACTACAGTGGGTCTACACCTTTGCTGACTCACCAGTACCGTAATCTCTACCAGGACTACTGCTCTGTGATGACCTACCTACCAATATTCTTCAAAACTTCGACTGACTCTGCTGTGGGTTTGCTCTGTTGTGGCCCATTACCTGTCTGCATGTCAAGAGTCAGCACTGTCTTTCCGTTGGAAGGACAACACTACTTCTTCAAGACTGCATGGAAATCCACTACTTCCGTGTGCATTTTATTTTACTGCTCAGACTTTGAGAAAAACACTGGAATTTTACTGTGATGAATGATCAGGACTGTCTTTATGGACTGTGAGGAAATTTTAGCTTTTGACAAACATTGTATCAATAAGTGTGTGCATTTGATATCTTTGTTATTGTAATTATGAAAATTTTTATCAAATCATTAGTGGCCACTGCCCAAAACAATTTGTAAAATTTTTTGTGTGGAGCCTGGGGGCTATGTAGTAGGCTGTTTATGTTTTCTTATTGGCAACGTTACGTAGCGCTCTGTATGAAAATCACTGGCTGTGCTGTGTGCAGTCTGTGGCTAGTTTGCATTGTTGTCTGCCATTGTAGTGTTGGGCAGCGGCAGCTAGATGTGAAAAGCGCGTAGCGTTGCGCAGTTGGAGGTGAGCCGCCAGCAGTGGTGGATGTGTGGAGAGAGATGGCGGAGTTGTGAAATTTTTAAAACTCGGTGTCATGAACTGCTATGTATATTATGAGTTTTCAACATTATTAAGGTAAATACATTGTTTGTTCTCTATTAAAATCTTTCATTTGCTAACTATGCCTATCAGTAGTTAGTGCCTTCGGTAGTTTCAATCTTTTATTTAGCTGGCAGTAGTGGCGCTCGCTGTATTGCAGTAGTTCGAGTAACACGATTTGTGAAAGGTATAGGTTAATGTTAGTCAGGGCCATTCTTTTGTAGGGATTTTTGAAAGTCAGATTGCGTTGCGCTAGAAATATTGTGTCAGTTTAAGCACAGTCCTGTATAATTGTTCTAAGGGGACGTTTCAGATTGTCCTCTGCACAGTGAGTTGTCCAAGATGACTGAGGCCCAAACTGTCGGTACAGGTAAGACTTCGCCACAGGCTCACGAGTCTAGACCAGCGCCAGTCCAAAGTCAGACTCAGGATGAGCATCCCAAATGCAACCCACTCATAACAAGAGTCAAGGCCAGAATCTCCTCTCCAGACCAGAGACTGAATCTGATGGCCAGTTTCTCCACTCATCCCTTTCCATCCAACCTCAGTAAACTAGAAAAGAGCACCCATGTAACCACCCCCACGAGGGTTTCATGCCAGTCACAAGACCCCGTGAGTGCTATGTCTTCCCTCTAGCTCGTCTACTCTCCCTCTGTCCAATATTCTTTTCCCTGCTGGAGAAGCAGCCAATCCCTGACTCAAATTCCCATGCAGCGACGAGAAGACGTTATTCTCCAAATTATTTTTCCCATGGCCACTTTTGGCGGTATGTTTAGAGTTTTCGTTTACGCCCAAAGTGAACAACGAATTTACCGCAGAGATCATTATCAGGATGGGCCGAACGATACAGCGTGTCCGACCAGGGGCCTAGGATAAAGTAAAGCAACTGCTTTTGTGTCCCAACATCGACCATTTCGAGCCACCATAAATGTTGCGTTCCATCCTAAAATTCTCCCGTAGGCCTGAGGGTTCCCAAGAAACACTTCAATCAATAGCGTCCTGTCCAAGGTGAATATGGAAACTCATGGATTTCTATTGACGCCGTCTCTTTATGGAATGCGCATTTACAACACAGTTGAAGTGCCTTGGCAGGGTGACCCACTTCTTTCCTGCACCCCTGCCCTTGCTGTAGCCAGAAACGCCTAACCAGTAGATCCAGTTAGCAGTTTTTCTCCTCTCTGGCCAAAAGCATTGTCTGCACACCAATGCAAGGCATTCTTGGGACCAGTATTCTGTGCACCTTTGAGGTGCTGCTCTCCCTAATAGATGAACGTGGCTTACAAGCCTCAAATGTCCACTGCATAATTTATTGTCAAATCACTAAACTGCCTGCTTGTTCTCTACTCCAGAAAATACTATTCTAAGGAGAGCTACCATATAGATTTCGTATGCATCAACAGCGTTCATGCTCCCATCAATGCCTGCTCATGTTGCTAACTTGCTGTCATTTCACAAAAATGACGTCCAGGCTGTAATAACAACATTAAAGAGTAGTCTTGAATATGAAAATAAGTGAGAGAGTGACTTGTCCTATCTCACTGCCCTCCATTTGCTGTTGATTTTGTCATCTGTAGTGTCTCACTTTAGAATGTTATAGTGTGAAATGAAATAGAGGAAATCGTCAAATAATATTGAGATCTCGCACTGATAATATAAGTGATAAGGACGATTTTTCCAACCAAGAGCGCACATGAAAAAACCATTCAAACCTGACCTCATTCAGCACAGGAGTCAATCACTCACACAAAGCTGCAAGCCTGCAAGAAGGGTTAGGTTAGGTTAGGTTAGGTTAGGTTAATGTGGTCCCTATGGTCATTGCTACACCACAGCCTTCAGTTGAACAATTGTTAAAGGGCTAAAAAGATGTTGCAGCATCATTTTTACTCACTCATACAGTTTCTGACGTCAGAGACGACTAATGTCCCTCATCATATTACAGTTCTGTGGAGTTCGAACCATTCTCTGCCTCAGTGATTTACCACTGCTCAGTCAGCCACTAGCTCCCAGTAAGCCACAATACGTAAATGGACAATAATTATAATTTTAGAAACACAACCATTCTCAAACTATAAACAAGCAAGTAACAAGTGTCATCTGTTGTGCTTATTTCATAGGGCAGGGTAATACTGTACCTACTCCCTACAAGACATTTGCTTGTCATACTTTTCAAATAGAATTTACATAAATATTTGACAGAGTATTTTCACAATAATAGCTCTGTCACAAAAATTAAATCACTTTCACAAGAATTACCTGAAATTATGAGTTTACAAAACATCCTATCGGTCTCTCTGCAAGGGGTTTTGAGGAGATATGTTACATTTACAAAGTCATGTAGAACATTGCACTATATAGACACACAAATTGTCTCTGGAATAGCGAGCAACAAGGTGCAGCGAGGTTGCGCCAAAGTGAGGGTTGCCCTTCACTCAGTACTTGATGTAGGAGCAGCAGCAGATGGCTTTGGTCTCTCATCGTGAACATAGCAGTTAGGCTGTTGGCATCATCTCGACCTGGCAGCAATTGGCAGTCTGGCGTACTGTTGGGTGTGATGGACATTACATCTGGTGAGAGGAAATGAGGTACCAGAATTGATGGACAGTGTCCAACGTCTCTAACTGAGGGAGTGACATCTCTGCCCCTATCTTGTCTCTCGACCTGGTTGCTAAAGAAGTGCAATCTTCCTTCTGATTGTTTGGTGAGACACCGTTGAATTTGTTGTACAAACCGTCTCCTAGTGATGAATTCTTGTCTCTCAGTGTACCAGTGGGTAGTGTGTGATGTCTCCACAAGCGCCAGTGCTCATGTGCGTTATAAAGCACGACTGCAGTAACAATTCGCGTGGATCGTGGCCATCCAATTCTGCACGCCATCTGTAGAAGGGTGTGTCTGCCTGGGGGATTCATCTAAGACACTTTGGGGCGCCAGATTGTCTCCAGGTCCTTTGAGGATGTGGCATAACATTAGGGATGCGTCTCCATTCCGGCGGGTCACATTCACAGTTTCTCTGTGGGTGGCTGCTGTTGGCTGTCAATTGCTTGGTGTCCAGCTGTCTGCCAAGGTCTCGAGGGATTGATGTGACATCAATGGGGGGCTGCCCTTGTCCAGTGGGCCACCTCCATTCATAGCCACCCAGGGTAAGCTGGCTTATAGCAGCTGCCGTGTTTGGTGCAGTTCCTCCTCTGCTTTCACTCTAGTTAGGCTGTGAAGGTGGCTGGCCAGCCACCAGCTGTCCTGCATTCATTCAGTACGGCCAACTGGCCACCTTTTCAGCAGCTTTAGGTGCTGCCCATGCCACAGGCATTCTCCTTCAAGCTGCCTCATGGTTGTCATCACTGGCTGCAGGGTGTTGCCTCATGATACCCCAGAGGATTCATTGATACTGGATTTGACACCTGCCAAGATTTGCACAGTCCTCATTGTATGCTTCAGTGCCATGTTTTTACATCGTTTTTACAAATAGTTTCTTATGAATGGAACAACAACACAAAAATAATCTCTTTGAATAAGTACAGTATGAACATATATATGGCTATCAGAGACTGTAACAAAATAAAACTAAGACATAAGTGTTATTTTATTGACGTCTTTAACAGTTACAATTCTCTTAGGAATATGGCGTGAAGCGTCTGTGGTCTGTGCACAAGAGTTGTATTAGTACCATTTCTCGCCGTACATACCCCTACAATAGGCACACACTGCAATCACTTATCACTCAACATGCTCACTCCACAAAACAATTAATATTAACTTATTTTCTTTACCCAACACCTTTCAACTTTACCTCTAAGCTTTCCATAGTCTTAGATTATAGTCTTGTTCTTAACACATCCGGTGGGGTTGTCACCCAATGCTACAGTGGTCTGAAATTATTCACCCATTTTTTTGCATAGATGCTCTGTCTCATGACAACTACTCCTGTATTCATACATATGAAACTTATAAATGTGATTACTTCCCACTTCTGAGCAGCTTTACAAGTTACAAAAATGCCTCCAGCCTTCATCTTGATGGATCGCCGCTATAAAATACAAAAAGGTAAATTATTTCTCTGATATAGGCTGATCCTCATCCGCACCAACTCCTTTTCTTTTCCTGAGCCTCAGGTATGCCACACCATCGTTGCTTGTACTGTACTTCATCATGCCTCATAATACATTTCGCTCACGCCGCTCTCATAGCGTCAGCAAACTACAAAGACCTCGAGAAATGCTTCATCACACGACTGGCGATGGCCCAGAAATCCAGCAAAATTAGCGTCGGCAGGCACTCAATGCATGGGCAGCTAATACCACTCATAACACACCAGAAATCGAGACAAACAAGCATAGTGGAGTGAACTTGTTTGAGTGATAAGTGGATGCAGTGCCGATCTACCGACACTGCGTAACAACAGAAAGCAACATACACTTACCTCGTGGGCAGTATACAAGATAGCTTGGGAAAGGGCAGAAATAATCTAACAGTCGATGGTGATATTACAGAAGACACAACTTCAAGAAGTATACAGCTGAATTAGATGCTCATAATGCGATTGTTTCTTGACCTAAATTCTTGTTCTCTTTGGAGCGTGATAATGGACAACGACAGTGCGTCCCAAAGACATAATGACCATTTGTCACATAGGTTAAATGCTGGTTCCACCATGCGTTATATTAATAATAATAAAAAAATTATACATATATGAATTGAAAGAAATCAAAAGGATAATACAATTGCATTATTAGAAGTATTCTGCTTGTACGAATTTAGGCTATTCAACTTCCTCTCTTACATTTCAATTGTAGATGCAGGCAGCCGACTTCAAGGGCACTAGTGTCTGTCAAAAAATGAAGAAAATCCCCCTTACTTGACTCCACGTCAATAAAAATATTTAATACTGTTGTTAAGTCTTCTCTTATTCACACAAACGTATAATACATAACACTCTAAATACTTCATACTTAAAGCAATACATATTATCCATCCTTCTAAATACGAGAGAGTGAAAAAGATCATGTACAAAGAAAAATGAATGAGTTTTTTTTCATTTGTTTGCGCCTTACCGCGCATTCATAATTAATGTCTTCGGCGACGCTTATGGTCGATCGCTGTCTCCTTTTTTTTAAAAATAAATTTTAACTTTACCATACCCGGGGGGGCGGGGGGGTCTTTCACCATGTACCTACACAACCAAGAGCTCAGTTCAACGCGCATGGGTTGTCATGGCGCAAGAAAGTGTCAGTTTATACCAGGAGCTGTCACACATGGCGAATTTCTATTCAATCCTGAGTTTGATTTTCAAACACATAGTGAACACATTGATACGATGTTATAATAACCACGCAACTCACTTGACAGCGTACGACAATGAGTCATACCATAAGCTAATAAGTGACAATTACAAATACATCAGTCACAGAAATTCAATAAATGGAAAATCTTGAATTTGCTTATCCATTGGAGTTACATGTACAAAATGATTCTGAACAAAGTGAACTACTATATACACCTATTATAAAAATGTTGTGTCTTCATATTCTAACATCTTGATGTTGCTCGTTCCGATAGTTTCTAAGGCCTTGTTTAGGGCTGTGTCTGCAGGAGCGGAGCATCAGTTTCTATTTGGACTCCCGCTAAGTTACTCCTGTGACGGGTTGGATGGGCTAATCTGGATGTGATGATTTTGTTGATTTTGGGTGATATCGACTGTTGTTCTTCCAGTTGTTTTTTTGCTGCTGTGGCTCCCTAATATCCCGATGGAACTGGTTTGTACATTCCTGGAAATGGAAAAAAGAACACATTGACACCTGTGTGTCAGACCCACCATACTTGCTCCGGACACAGCGAGAGGGCTGTACGAGCAATGATCACACGCAGGGCACAGCGGACACACCAGCAACCGCGGTGTTGGCCGTCGAATGGCGCTAGCTGCGCAGCATTTGTGCACCGCCGCCGTCAGTGTCAGCCAGTTTGCCGTGGCATACGGAGCTCCATCGCAGTCTTTAACACTGGTAGCATGCCGCGACAGCGTGGACGTGAACCGTATGTGCAGTTGACGGACTTTGAGCGAGGGCGTATAGTGGGCATGCGGGAGGCCGGGTGGACGTACCGCCGAACTGCTCAACACGTGGGGCGTGAGGTCTCCACAGTACATCGATGTTGTCGCCATTGGTCGGCGGAAGGTGCACGTGCCCGTCGACCTGGGACCGGACCGCAGCGACGCACGTCTGCGGGCCAAGACCGTAGGATCCTACGCAGTGCCGTAGGGGACCGCACCGCCACTTCCCAGCAAATTAGGGACACTGTTGCTCCTGGGGTATCGGCGAGGACCTTTCGCAACCGTCTCCATGAAGCTGGGCTACGGTCCCGCACACCATTAGGCCGTCCTTCGCTCACGCCCCAACATCGTGCAGCCCGCCTGCAGTGGTGTCGCGACAGGCGTGAATGGAGGGACGAATGGAGACGTGTCGTCTTCAGCGATGAGAGTCGCTTCTGCCTTGGTGCCAATGATGGTCGTATGCGTGTTTGGCGCCGTGCAGGTGAGCGCCACAATCAGGACTGCATACGACCGAGGCACACAGGGCCAACACCCGGCATCATGGTGTGGGGAGTGATCTCCTACACTGGCCGTACACCACTGGTGATCGTCGAGGGGACACTGAATAGTGCACGGTACATCCAAACCGTCATCGAACCCATCGTTCTACCATTCCTAGACCGGCAAGGGAACTTGCTGTTCCAACAGGACAATGCACGTCCGCATGTATCCCGTGCCACCCAACGTGCTCTAGAAGGTGTACGTCAACTACCCTGGCCAGCAAGATCTCCGGATCTGTCCCCCATTGAGCATGTTTGGGACTGGATGAAGCGTCGTCTCACGCGGTCTGCACGTCCAGCACGAACGCTGGTCCAACTGAGGCGCCAGGTGGAAATGGCATGGCAAGCCGTTCCACAGGACTACATCCAGCATCTCTACGATCGTCTCCATGGGAGAAGAGCAGCCTGCATTGCTGCGAAAGGTGGATATACACTGTACTAGTGCCGACATTGTGCATGCTCTGTTGCCTGTGTCTATGTGCCTGTGGTTCTGCCAGTGTGGTCATGTGATGTATCTGACCCCAGGAATGTGTCAATAAAGTTTCCCCTTCCTGGGACAATGAATTCACGGTGTTCTTATTTCAATTTCCAGGAGTGTATTTCGTTGTTCTTCACAGTTTTTGTTAGCCGTTTGTTGTAATAAATGTTGTAATTGCCTCATCTACATCTGTTTTCCCATCGTGGATGGTTATTCCCTCTACAGTTCGATAGATTGATTGATTAATTGAGGAGGGGGGGGGGAGGTTATGGGACTAAACAGGGAGGTCATCAGTCCTGTGATTCCAAAGTTACTCGTGGAAGAGATAGGGTCCACTACAAGTGGGAAGATCCAGTCAGAGGAGTCAAACTAAGAAGTGAAGGAGTTAAAACACACACAGTAGAAGGCACAAATGGGTAAACCAAAAACTAGAAAAATTGAGGGGTGAATAAGCTGTCTTTCCACAGGGGAGTGGTCATGGGTCCCAGGCCAGGAAAACATGAAGAGATGTCCCACCCACAACCACCCTGTCCCTGCACCAGGAGTAAAGCAAAGCCTTATATCTGAAAATAAAAACCATTTTCACGGAGGAAACTGAGGATCAGTTCAACCATCTGTGAATCGTCTACTAATATTAAAATTATAAATCTGGAAAATTATACTTAGTACACAGGGTCAAAAGAACGGGACATTCCACCACTGTATAGAATACCGTCTGGCTCCACAAGCACTTTGCGGGGGGTGGTTCGTTATGCAAGAGAAAACAGTGCATCAGCCTGGTATGAGCAATGCATAAGCGGAGTAAGACAGTGGACTCCTTCCAAGAGGAGTAGAAGGAAGAGCGCCAAACCACAGTAGTCTCCTTGATTGTGTGGAGTTTATTACTGAGAGCAGTACCACACCAGATGTCATTCCAATATTGGGCAAAGAGAGGTTTGACGTAGATCCACATAGCTGCAGCTGTAATCATGACAGGGAATGGGGGTAAGTATCTGCTGCTCTAGCCAAATGGCCAGCCAGTTGATTCCCTGGGATGCCCATCTGACTTGGGATCCCGAAAGAGACAACTGAGCAGGTGTCATGGCCAAGGACAGAGAGAAGGTCATGGATAGCAGAGACCAAAGGGTGATGATAGTAGCGTTTGTCGATAGCCTGCAGGGTGCTCATTGAGTCTTTACATATTAAAACAAAGTGGAGGAAAGCCTGAGTAAGAAAATGGAGGGCCCTATTAATGGCTGGCAGCTGTGCTGTGAGCACACTACACGATCCTGGCAATAAATGGTATTCTAAGCCAATACATGACATGAAAGGATATCCCACCTTATCTATCCCTGTTATCCCTGTTACAATGATCAGTGTAGAAGAACTCTGCAAGGATGGAATGTACAAGACACTGTAAAACCATAGGGGTGACAGAGACCTTAGGACCCTTGAATATGTCACTTCTAATCCGTGGTCTAAGCATTGTCCAAGGAAGGGGGGGGCGGCAGTGGGAGGAAATTCATGGGCGCATTCTAGTGAGTGGAGATGGAGATCTTGACAGAGGGGAGTGAGATGCATTCCAGCTGGCAATCCCTCACATAGGTGGTTATCAGGAGGAAGACATCCCTCATTTGCAAAGAGAACAGGGTACACGGGATGGTCAAAGGAATTGGCGAGTGGTGATTGTGTAAGAAACCAGAAAGTTGGCTCCATAATGTTTGTAGGAGGGGGAATTTCCACTTCTGCAAGGAGACACTCAATGTAACTAATGCAAAAGGCACCAATAGCCAGACACACCCCGCAATGGTGATTAGGGTCAAGAATATTCAGAGTGGAAGGAACTGCTGAACCATAAACCTGATTATCATAATCTGGACAAGACCAGTCAAGACGAAAGCACAGTAAAGAGTAGCATGGTCCACACCCCAAGATGTATGGGCCAGGATGCAGTGATCATTATGCTTCCATATGCATGTACTTTCCATCTGTTGAATATGAGGCAGCCATGTCAGCTTTTTATCAAAAATAAGGCCAAAGAAACAGGACTGTGCTACAACATCTAGGAGCTGGTCGCCTAAATAAAGTTATAGATTGGGGTGTACTGCAGGTCGACGACAAACACGTATAGCACGCGTTTTCGACAAAGCCATGGGTGATGGCCAACACAGAGGTCTGTTGGATGGCATCTTGAAGTCGGCATTCAGCAGATGCTACCGAGTGGGAGCTGGACCAGATGCAAATATCATCGACATACAACGTCAGGGTAAACAGAGGCCCAACGGAGGTTACAAGCCCATTTATGATGATGAGGAAGAGAGTGATACTTAACACAGAACCCTGTGGGATATCATTTTACTGAATCCGAGGGATGCTGAGTGAAGTGCCAACATTGAAGAGCCGGTGGGATAAAAAGTGGCGGATAAAAATCGGAAGCGGATCTGAAAAACCAAAGTCATGGAGGCTAGCTAAAATGTGACGGTGCCAAGGTGTGTTGTATGCATTGTGTGGGTCAAAGAAGACTGTGACAAGGTGTCGGCAGTTAGTAAAAACCTGTCGGATTGCTGTTTCCAATCTGAGTAAATTGGCAGTTGGAGATTGTCATTCCCCGAGACCACATTCATACTGGGACAAAAGGCTCCAAGATTTGAGTACCCAACATGATGGGAAGATGACCATCCTCTCAAGCAGTTTACAAAGTATGTTCATCATCGAAATTGGGCTGCCAGGAGATACTAGGCTCTTCTCAGGATTAAGGATAGGGATAACTATGCTGTCTCCCCATTGTGAGGGGACATCACCCATGTGCCCAATGCGACTGAAGACCGTGAGTAAATGTTGCCTCTGGGTAACGTCCAAGTGTTGGATCATCTGCTGGTGGATGGGATCTGGGCCTGGGGCCGTGTTATGTTAAGAGGTAAGAGCCTGCAAGAATTCCCATTCAGTGAATTCATTGTAGGGTTCAGCTTGGGGGAGATGAAACAGAGGGTGGTCTGTTCAACTCGGCGTTTCTGCTGGAGAAAGATACCAGGATAGGAAGAGGACGCCAAAGCTGTCGCAAAGTGTGTTTCAAGGTGTTCTGCAATGACCAGTGAATCAGTACACAGAACACCTTGGAGCATAAGACCCTGGGCAGTTGACTGTTCCTAGTGGCCCAAAAGGCTATGGAGCTTGGACCAAACCTGCAATGAAGAGGCATATGTCCCCAGGGAGAAAACATAGTGCTCTTACCATTCCTTTTTACTCCGCTTAGTAAGGTAGCAAGCCTTATCATGGAGACACTTAAGAGCGAGGAGGGTGGTCTGTGAGGAGAGTCGATTAAATCGCTGCAGCGCCCATCGACGTTCCCGGACAGCGACTGCTGCGTCCTCGGCCCACCACGGTACCAGTTGACAATAAGGGGGCCTGTGGATAGGGGGAAAACAATGCCAGCAGCATGAAGAATAGTGGTAGAGACGCCCTGCACGACTGAATCAATGCAATTGGAGAGAGAGGTGTTAAGGTGCATAGCAAATGCATATAAAAGCAAACTGGCCCTGTGGAATGCCCAACATGTGAGCCTGCCTGCCTGGCTCCGCAGGGGAACGACAGTATCAATGGAAATTGGTCACTGTCACAAAGTTCATCATGGTGTGATCATCGTAGGGAAGCCACGAGAGCAGAATAGATGCTATGAGCAGCACTGAAGTGGGTAGGGGAACGGTCATTGAGGAGACATAAACCAAAGTCTATAGTAAGTTGGTCAATTAGAAGACCCCTGCCTGTCAAAGTGACATTCCCATGCAGGGAATGGTGTGCAGTAAAGTCCCTGAGGAGGAGGTACACGGGCAGGATTTGCTGTATAATGTAGAAAGTTCAGCATAAGGAGGTGACCTACTTGGGAGAAGTAGACATTGCAAACAGTGACTGCTGGAGTCATTTGCACTCTAACCACTATTCCTTCCAGGTTGGTATAAAAGGGGATCCAGTCACTAACGACAATGGCGCGAACCGACGTGCAGACCCCCCCTCCCCCAGACGTTATCCTGGGCCTGGCAGTTCCAACTGAATGCCCGTTAACCACAAAACATTGGAAAGTTTCCATCACAGAAGTGTGTTTCTTGAAGAGCAGGACAGAATGCAGAATAGGAGGAAACAAAGCGTTGTGTTTCTGGTAGGTGACTATAACAACCGTTGCAATTATAGTGGATTATCAGTTGGTGAGAGTACAGGTTACACATAAGGAAACTGAAGTGAGGTCATGTCACTCAGTCAGTAGTCGGCACCGATGAGGATGGGTCTGATGTGGAATGAGGAGGAGGTGGAGGCAAAGCCCCCCGGGAAGCTGGGGAAGACTCGTCTTTTGACTTGCGCTGCTTCTTCTTTTTCCTCAGAGGGAGGGAGGAGGTGTTATCAGTAAGGGAACAGGTGGCAGCGTCGTCAGGATTTGACAGAGAGTGAGTGACTGTGGGGCCCTCCGAGCATGGTACTCTCATCCAATCAGTGTTGCAGGTTTCCTACTCTGAAAACGCCTGGGAGGATGTTCTGAGAGGGAGACCCATACCTGGGAGGAGCCAGAGCAGAGGATGTCTTCACTGGCCAAGGAGGAGGCGGAGGATGAGGAGCAGTTCCTGGAGGGGAAGGGAGGAGAGCCACAAGAGGGCGAGGAAATGGGAGTCTGGATGGTGGTAAGGGGGAGGAGTGAGGAGGGGAGGATGTAACTGAGGCAAGGTAGAGGAGAGGTCAAACCTCTTCTGGGCCTCATAGTAGCTGAGATGGTGAAGGATCTTTATTTCCTGAATTCGTTTTTCCTTCATATACATTGGATACTCTGGTGAGCGGAAGGAGTGGAGACCAGAGCAGTTTATACAGTTAGGTGGTGGGGTGCAAGGGCACCCTACATGAAGAGTGTGGCCACAGTCACCACGGATCAGAGTGGCACTGCATCGCGAGGATATGTTGCCGAACTTGAGGCAACAGAAACAATGCATGGAAAGTGGAATGTGCGGTTTCACGTCACATCTGTACACCATTACCTTGATCCCCTTGGGTTGGGTATCCCCCTCAAATGCCCTGATGAAATCGCCAGTGTCTACACGATGGTCCTTAGGGCCTCTGTGGACATAACAGACGAAATGAACGCCACTTCATTCCAGATTAGCTCTTAAGTTCATCATCAGACTGGAGAAGAAGGTCCCTATGGAAAATTACACCCTGTGTCATTTTCAGTAACTTGTGAGAAGTGATAGTCACGAGGATGTTTCCTAAATAGCTGCAGGCGCAGAGGGAGATCGACTGACTAGCAAATGTCTTTATAAGGAGAGAGCCAGATCTCATCTAGCTCAACTTCACCAAACTTGTCCTCATTATGTTGCACAAAGAAAAGTATCTCCATAAGTCCTGGTGCAGATCAGGCAGTGCAGAAAGGATTTCGCCCCAAGCTGGTGGGCCTGTCTCTCCTCCCAGGAGTAGCCAAGGAGGGTAACGAAAGGAAGACAGAAACAGGAACTGAGACAGAACTGTATCGAGAAAGAGACATGGCCGCAGAAGAGAAGCTGGTGAGTTTAACACATTTCATGTGCCAAACGTCCACCCTGGTACAACCCATTCGCCTCGTGGACGCCACCCAGTAACAACAATGGCTGCCTGGCAGGACAGTTGTTGCTGGGAGTTTCGATATCCTGAAAAGATGGGCAACCACTCCTAGGCTTGCACAAGTCATTCACAGTGCAGGCACCAGAAGTGTGATCCCTGTGGCGTCAGGGAACTCAGGCAGATGGGTACATAACAGTCCCACCAAGCAGACTGGCTACCGAGCTGGTGACCTAGCAAGGAGGCGAAAGGGCTATGGGAGGGAGGGAAGGGAAAGGGGGAAAAAGGAGAGAGGTAGGAGGAAGAGCGGGAGGGGAATCAACACCAAAGACGCTAGGGAGGGAGTTCTTCCCCATCCGACTCACACTAGAGATTTCAGAGATGGAGGTCAAGGCCCTGAGGGGTACCAAAAAACGAAAAGCCAAAAAGGAGGAGGGAAACCAACCAACCAAAACCGAAATATGAAGCAAAGTCAGGAGGATAGCTGGGCCAACATAAAGAAGAACACCAAGAGAGGGAAAGGAGGGGGCAAAGAGATAGGAACAAGGAAAGGGAAGGAGAAGGAAGGGGAAGGTAAAACAGCCGAGAAAGGAAGAAAGACTGCAATAGTTCGGGGACCTGTGTGTACTACCCATATACCCACAAAAGAGCTGTGTTCCCTATAAGGGAGTCTTCGTAGTTCGAGTTATTGTTTCCATGTGATTGATAATTTCCCCTGTTTTGTTTCTCATCGATCTTTTCTATTCCTGTTTCTTTCATTCTGTATTTCGTTGACATTGTCTACTTCGAGTAGAGCGCTCTTGAATGATTCAGTGGAACTGTCGCACCCTCCGATAAGGCGATTTTCGTAATGCAGAGGTAATACATAACAGTGCCTCATAATTTCCATGGGACTGTCCCGATGGTCCAAAAATCGATTCTTCTTAACTAGTGACTCAAAGAACTTTACCAGACTACGGAATACTGACACCTCTACGTGTTTATCCAGCATAATCTCCTGCTTGAGTCTTGTTCGCGTGTTCTGCGTGTTCAGGAACGCGTCCTTGAGCTCTTTACGTGAGCGACAGCACTTAGAAACACTGTGCGTGTGTTCCGTGACTGACCCCTCTAAAAATCTACAGGTTAATTCCAGCCTGTATTTCAGTGGTGATGATTTTGGTAGCGCTTTGTCGCAATGAGCTATCCAACTTTTTATATGTAATGTACTGTTATTCTCTTTGTACACCTGGAGCTTTTGAGCGGATAAGAAATGCTTGTGGTCTAATAATTCGACATTTCCTTAGAACGAATTTTCCCTCGTTTCTGCAGCATGTGTCTCCTTATATCGGTGTTCAAACGATCCTTGTGCACCATTAGAGCCTCCTCCTGTGTCATCAGATTCATCGAATTCTTCCGCTCGCCGAAGCTGTACAGAAATATGTTCTGGTTCGGTTCCTGCCATACTGTGCGTTTCTGATGATGCGTGCTCTATTGTGCACTCTATGACGGCTGGGTTGTTCTCCTGCAGCATTCGCCTTTGTGCTGGCCCCATGTTGCGTATCGAAATGTCGTAATGTATGCTCTCCTCTCCTTCCATGATCATGGAGGAGTGCTGCTGTACAAGACCGAGATTCTAATTGCGCAACCCACTGACGTGCTTGCTGGACGCCTTTTGCTAGCTCGTTTTGCTGTGACGTGATCCGGAGTACTCTTCTTTAACGTCTGATAGTTCTGCCTACTTCTTCTCAATCTGCTTGAAGCGCTTCACATTCTCGCTAATCTTGTCTTGCGTTTCCTGATGGATCCTGCTTCCACGTTTTTGGAGCATTGCAAGAACCTTTTTGGCTGTCCACATTTAGGTTTTGGACTGTTTTACTCGTTCTTTAGCTATCAAAGCGTCCTTGCATGCACCTTGGGCTACTAACCTTGCCGCCTAGGCATCGTTTTTTGCCTCGTTTGCGAACTCTCGTGTCTCTGTTGATGTTGTCGTGACGATTTCTAGTTCTTCGTTAACACCCGCGACTTGCTATACATTCAACAAGATATTCAGCTACCATTAGTATCTCCTTTGTCTCCCTAGTGAATAATTCCATCATCTCCTTCTTGGCTATCTTCTCTCTCTCCTGCCTCTTCCTCAGCTTCTTTCATATTTATCTCCACTTCCTGTCTCTTCCGTTCTGCTTCCTGCATGAATCGCATGAGGGCCTCAAATCTGTTAATGTAGGCTGCCTACATCACAGCCAGGTATGCACTCAGGGGCAAACCTATTGTCCTCTTTTCATTGATACGTAATGGCCTCCTGGGGATGATCCATCCTTTTGATTGACAGGTCCTTAACCTATTGTTGCCCCCCCTCCCCCCCCCCTCTCCTCCTCCCAAGCCCTCAGAAAACCTCCAACTCACCCCCCTTCCCATCCTGATTCAGGCACACTTTCTGGCCTGACTTATTCGAATAGCCCCCTCTCACTCTTATCAATTCGACTGACTACTTAATTAAATTGATCAATTAACCAACCTCTTCCCCTCTGGTAACCCCCCAAACCCTCCCCTTCCCTCTCCCCCTCCCCTATGTGGAAACTGGCGGCTCTGTGGTGGAGAGGAAGGATCTCATGACATGAAATTCAAGGATATATTGTTTATTTATAAAGATTCAGTTTGCAGGGATTGGATTTCTCTTGCTCACCATTCTCTGCTGTTTGGGAAGTTGCAGGTCTTGTAAAAAGTAATTAAACCGATGCTTTTTTTGAATTCCAATCGCGCAAAGAATACCGCCATTAAACGCCCATCACACGTAATTAGGATGTTAAAAATCGTTCGATCGTGAAGCATGCATCGTCCACTGGATCGCACAGAATGCCACCGCACACGCTGCCAGGAGTCGGGCTGCACCGGTGAGAGCCCGAGAAGCGGCCGCTACACGTAGGTGTTCGTTTGCGCCCCCTGACTGACAGTCCGGATGCCTCATTAGTCCTCGTACAAAAGCGTCCGAGAAATTCCTGTCGAGACACGTGCTCTTCCTCTGTTTATCCTAGTGTCATGTCAGACCTCCACACGCCGTCGGTGGTGGTTGGACTGCACCACAAACAAAGCAGTGTTTACCATGTAAACGCTTGCAAAATACCGACGCACGCGAGAAGCCTTCCTTCCAAGGCAAATTCCTGACTGAAAATGAATTCCACCATGGGCTCTAAGCTGCCATCTGTGTTGTAGACGCTTCAGTCTGTAACCGCGCTGCTGCTACGGTCGCAGGTTCGAATCCTGCCTCGGGCATGGATGTGTGTGATGTCCTTAGGTTAGTTAGGTGTAAGTAGTTCTAAGTCTAGGGGACTGATGACCTCAGATGTTAAGTCCCATAGTACTTAGAGCCATTTGAACCCTTTTCTGTGCTGTAGAGAAAGGATCTCACGACAAGAAACTCAATTATATAGAATAGTGTATACTGTGTATTTGTAAAATTCAGTTTGCTGGGTCTGGATCTCACTTTTATTTGGTGGGAAAAGTTCACATCTAGGAACTACATGTCCTAATTACGAAACTGCAATGTGGCAGATTGAAGATGTCGTTTTATTGGACAGTTTTCCTGTGTGTGCGCACCTTGACAGGCAGGGATCAACTGAGCTTGTACACACTGCCACCACCAGAGGACGTTCCACTCCCCCCCTCCCCCCCTCTGCCCCCCTCCGCCCCCGCTCAACCCACGGGAGTGATGGTTGAAGTGATTGCGACACCAAGCATAAATCTACAGATACCAGTATTTGAATACTGGCCCCTATTTTGACTAAACGTCGGTCAGGGGCCAGAAGATGGCGTAGTAAATCACCGAAAGTGGTAGCCAAATAAAATAAGTTTGGAACTTAACGGTTGAAAGGTGTTTGATTTGATACCCAAAAACATGTTTATCGCTGGGTAAGGGGTTGTGGATTCCTTACAGATTGCATTGGTTATGGGATCATTTGAGAAGGATCGTGAATGAATGAAGTTATGTAGTCTTGCCGGATGCATCACTTTTATTCCCATACCACGCCGACTTCCATTTGCGAATACACCACCATTCAGGCGAACGATTGCTCGAAATGTGAATTACACTGTGAATGTAGCTGGTGGGCGCAGTATCATGCTGTGGAGAATAGTCACCTGGGCTGCAATGGTATCTGTGATAGTACACAGACACTGATAACTCAATATGTCATGTAAATACCTCACATCGCAATGAGGATACTAAAAATTATGTTGGAACTGGTAGTTTGGCACTTTGGGTTAACCTGATAATAACATTTATAACGTATCACGTGTCAATAAAAAGGTAGATTTAGTAAAAGACGAATTATCATGGGATATCATTGCCAATTTCATAGAAGTGAGAGTAAAAATGGAGGCCTACACTCTCGAAGCTGAAACAACACGTAATGTGTACAGTGAATGGTGTGCAGTGCTCATCTGTTCCGGAAAAATAAGCAATCATGATTACCGGGAGTGTAATAAATGACGCTGAGAAATCGACTGTTTAGTATATACTATAGCTTAACCCAAGTTACATGCAGTTTTCAGTCTAAAGCAATGTGAATTGGCACCGTTGGCAAAAGATGATAAACGCTTCATATTTGATGATAAAGTGAGCCCTGTGGCTTGAAGTCATTTTAGAGTCGGCAGGAGGTGTGTCCGCAACAGTGGCGATTTAAAATCGTGTTAGCAGTAAGAAACTGGTTGTGGACGAAAACGAAATTATAACCTATATATGTTGGTGATATAATGCTCTGAGGCTTACACCTACATGTCCTAGATGCCGAAAATATGTAAATAAATTGCTCTGAAAATATAACGCATTGATTGTAGATTTATATGAGAACGTTACTGTAATCTAGCGGTACTAATAAATCATTTGTACAGCCAATCAGTTGCATAAAGTTTATTGTAATAGGCCTTGACCGGGTTTCAGTGCCACTAAGGGTACCTTATTCAGAAGGAATGAAGTTACATTACTAAAATTACTCTAAAATTAAGTTAAAACTCTCATTTCAAACAGATCAAATCATAGATTATATCGTACATGAAAACAGCAAGAGTTATTCTACAGTTGCCGATTGTTGTAAGAACAGGCATTGACGGTGTAATGTACCACAAAACACTAACAGAAAAAAAATCGCAACGCCAAAAAACAATCAGTGTAGAGTAATGAAATATAGGGAATAAATTTGTGTAGGTAACATACTTCACTGATTAACACAGGAAGACCACAGGTTAACGTAAGCGCGGGATAAGATATTGCGTATGTGAAATATGATACATTAATAACAAGTGTAATCGCCGGAATGTTGAATGCAAGCATGCAAGCGTATATGCATTGTTCTGTACGGGTGCCGGTTGTCAGTTTGTGAGATGGAGTTCCATGCTTGTTGCACTTGGTCCGTCAAATGTTAGTGATGGATGACGTTAGAGTTGTCGTCCGCTAATGTCCCATATGTGCTCGGTTCTAGACAGATCTGATGATCGAGCAAGCTACGGTAACATGTCGACACTCTGTACAGCATACTGGCTTACAACAGCGGCACGTGGGCGAGCGTTATCATGTTGAAAACTACCCTTGCAATGCTGTTCATGTTTGGCAGCACAACGAGGTCGAATCACCAGACGGACGTACAAATTCGGGGTAAGAGTGCGTGGGCTAACCACAAGAGTGCTCCTCCTGTCATACGAAATCGCACTCCAGACCAGAGCTCCAGGTGTAAGTCCAGTGGGTCTAGCACACAGGCATTTTCGATGCAGATCCTCAACTGGCCCTCTTCTAACCAACACATTACCATCACTGGCATCGAAGCGGATCCAGTTTTTATCAGCAAATATAACATACTTCCACGCTACCCTCCAATGAATTCTCGCTTGATACCACTGAAGACGCTAGTGGTGGGTTTTCGGGGTCGGTGGACTGCACGCTACAGGGTGTCTGGCACGGCGCTGTAACAGTTCGTTGGGTCACTGTGGTGCCAGTTGCTGCTCAGATTGCTCCTGCAGATGCAGTGCGATGTGCCACAGCCATCCGTCGAACATGATGGTCTTCTGTCTCGGTAGTGCCACGTGACCGTCCGAACACTGATCTTCTTGCGACCGTATGTTCTCTGCAGTAATCATGTGCAGTGGCTACGTTCCTGCCATGTACTTCTGCAGTACTGCAGAAGAAACATCCAGCTCCTCGTAGCCCTATTACACGATCTTGTTCAAACTCTGTGAGATGGTTGTTATGGCGCTTTTGTCTCCTCAAAGACATTCTTGACTAACATCAACTCACCGTATCCAGTCTCAAAGCTAATTATCGCTCACGGCCCTTACAGTGTGTGTTTAAAGCAAACCTTATTTGCATCCTCATAGTAGCGCTACTAGCACCACCGATACGTGGCTAGCGCGAAATTTGAATAGACATCATCTGTCAGATGCTGAAACATGCGTATGAAGTTTCGTTGATGTTGCACAACTCCTTCTTGGTGGTGCGATTTTTTTCTCTGGCAGTGTATATTAAGCTACATATGTCATCATTTCATTTTTTGGGGGAGATGGTGTGGGGGGGGGGAGGGGGAGTGGAGGCCGGTCTATACCTATCAAACCTGATTGAACCTCCATGGGACAGAGAACATTCCATCTCATCATGTACGTATATTATTCCACAGATTATATCATGTGACAGCAAGCAGAAAGAGCCGGTGTAACTACTGCCAACTGGTAGTGTAGCAGTTCTCTGCGACAGATAGAACAGCCACCGAAGTGCTTTAGTGTTGGGCATGTTTTGTGTTGTTAGATGACTAATAGGGAATATAATAGGCGTGGACAGCGTCAGACGTTGAGTGACCACTGTGAAAGACACGGAGAGGACACACACTCATGTGGAGCAGCGTTATCAGTATCTGACAGTTTGAAAGGGGTCTCTATGTGGTTGGTTTGCACTGGACCAGCTGATCAAATCGTGTGCGGCATTCTGATGCGAAAGTGGGCTGACATTGGACGGCGTGGGAACGGAGGGTTCAGGACACTGTACTTGTTGTCAACATTCTGGGTCACCATGTCTGACCACAGCAAGGGAGGATCGTCATATGTCCCTAACCAGTATCCAAGAACAAGTAATGGATTCCCTGCAGCTGCCGTTCCACTCCATTAGTCATAGATCAGCAGCAACCGTACTATAGAAATACTGTCAAATGTGTAGTCTGTCGTTATGCCAAAACAGGAAAGTTTGCATTTGGTGTGGTGCCGTGACGGGGAAGCATAGACTGATAATGTGTTCAGTGATGAAGTGCGTTTTTGAACTAATCCGGATGTCCATCGTTAGCGAGTATGGCGGTGAGCTCAGGAGAAGTCCCGTTCTTCCTATGTTTTGGAAGGGCATGCCGATATTGCTTTAAGCGTGATAGCGCGAGGAGGCTTCAGGTATGACTTCTAGTGTCGACTGGTAGTAACGGAGGAAAGTAACAGTATACATTCTGAGTCCTCTGTCTTACTTCTCATGTTACACTATCATGTTGCCGATTTTCATTAGGACAATGCTCGTACAGATAGATGTCTATGAGCTTTCTGTATGATGTTGCGGCACGCTCCTGGCGAGTAAGATCCCTAGATCTGTCCCTTAAAGAACATGTATCGGACCATCTTGGACATCAACCCAGTGTTAGTGCCAGTTTGGAGGGTACAAAAGACCAGTTACAACAATTGCCACGTCCGCATCAACTGGGATACTGATCACTGATATAACATCACATATCATGTAAACCTGTGAAGTTTTGTTTCGTTCCCACCTGCTCTTCTGATTGCTTCATTTTTTATTTATTTTATTTATTTATTTATTTTGCAAGGCAGTGGACGAAGATAATGTGATGCTTCGCTCATCACACTCTGATTGGCCCAATTCCAAGAAATGAAACAGAAAAGGGCTGTGGTGATAAACCTTAAGAAGGAATTGAGGCATTGGATTTGACAATCTGATATGGCTGTAAGATGCTTCGCTATTCTCTGATTGGTGTATCTGAAAAAATTAAATAGACGGCGGGGGGGGGGGGGGGGGCTCAAGGAGGTGAAAATACGAGTAGAGAGTAAAATAGTGGGAGAACAAAATGTGTGTGTTAACTTAGAAGCCTTGTGATTCACTTATTTCCAAAAAAAACGGTGTGTATTAGAAAGGTTGCGTGGCTTCGGAATATGTTACTGCATGGGGAAAAGGTGGTTGAAGAGGAGGAGCGCGGGAGAACAGGGAAGGTTCTGTCAGGCGCTGATACCGTCCCAGAGTCGCCACTGCATTCCTACGTTTGAACGCAAGAAGATCGACCTCATGAAGTTAGAACAACCACAGAACTGGCGTATGAAGGACTGAGGTCTCCGCCACGTCGATGCCCGACGACATGCGGCCTACATTATTCAGGGATTTTTGACTAAAAGCAAAATAACAGTTATTACATCATCTTTCGGACGAGCTTCCGAGGTATTATTAAGTCTCGTTCCGATATTTCGGCTGACAGCCTATAAGGCGTCGTGGTCTCCTGACCTTCATTGCTTACATAATCCGCCCTCACAATCATATTCCGCACATCAAGACGCTTCATTCGAACCCAAACTCGATAAGGTAAAGTCAAGGTTGTATGAATTCATGTTTTTCTTACACTAACTAGCACTACTCCAGTACCCAAGTATCCCACTAGTTACGTAAGAAATTTTGTGAATTTTTGTGCCATTTCCTTACAGCGGACGACTCGAGAAGATATTTACTGCTGAAAGTTTTTCAGGCATTTCTCTTTAGAACGTTAGGAGCGTCTGTCTGACTTCTGTAGTAGTGTGGGGGTGGAAATTGCATCCTGCAGGAGCCACAGGGTAAAGGGTACATCTCAGATTAATCCGTTGCGCAGAATGACAGAATAGCACCCACATCGCTCACAGAAAATGGCGACCCTGCCAGGACAGGTAAAATAGGTAAGCTATCAGGATAGGAAAGTGTCAGGATAGTTAGGTACGGCAGGTCGCAGCAGTGGTACTTTGTATTAAATAGCTATTTGCAAAGATTGGGATCAGAATAGATACAGGTAGTGAAGAAAGCAGACTGGAGGGAAAAGGGCGTGTGTTATTGTGTTGGAAATTTTTGCATATTCTTACGATTTTTGTGTAGCTGTTAGGGCATAGGATTTTCAGGTGATAGGCACAGACGCAGAGTGACGCAGAGACGCAGTGTGACGCAGCATCATACAAGTTAGAATTAAGAAATAACATTTTTCTTCCTTTGCAAGCGCACAGGTGGAGTTTGGAGACTGCAGCAGAGCAGACAGAACATAAGCTGAGAAGTCACGACGTTGTTGTTGTTGGTTCAACCAACTGGTAAGTGGTCGTACAGTTTTGTGGGTAGGGTTGTGGTGTGTTGAAAGAATTTCCATGTTAACGAGAGCACAAGCCAAAAGGTTACGTGAGAAACAGCAAGTAGACAAGATGGGGGAGAATCAACCAGATAGACAGCAAGTAAACGAGCTTATTGAGAATAGGACAGTAGGTGAACCTGAGAATAGGACAGACGGTGAATCAGAGAATAGGGCAGTCAGGGAGTTGCAGAGTCAGCAGGCTGAGTTAGACTGGGATAAAATTGGGACAGATCAGACAGATGGGAATCGAAGGGTCGAGAACATCGAATTTCCAGAATATGAAATTCCAGGTAGGGCACATTCTGAGCCAGAAATAGACAGCCCACGTAGGAAATGGCATACATTAGAAGCGAAACGAGCACAGGAAACGCGTTTGTTTGCAGCATATTCAGGTACAGAATACGCGTCAATACAGTCAATGAACTTGCAGTTAGCTAACGTTCGAAGAGAAGTAGACAGTAACGAAGAGGGGGAACATTTAGAATACGTCGAACCTATCGTACACATTCTAAATATGCCCCAACAACAGACACAGAATCTTGCGGAGTTACGAGCGCCACGAAAAGGTTCCGTAACAGACGCAACTGTACCTGCAAACACAAGACATACACAACAGAGAGGGCAGAATGCGGAGTTGTTTGCACCACGTAATGGTTCAATGACAAACGCAACTTGTCCTCAACACAGACAGCACGGGTTATTGCAGCTATCAAACTTAGAAACGCCATAGCATAGCCCAGTAAACGATGTAACTGGCCGAATAGAAAACAATAAATCGAGAATACGTAGTTCAGCAGAAGGTAGTGTTACAGGACAAGACGCGATCATGGAGATGTTACAAAAAATGAACGCTAGTATTACGAAACAGAATCAGGATATTAATACACAGATAACGAAACAGAATACACAGATGACAAAACAGTATCAGGAATTGAAACAGGATAATCAGGCTATTAAGACACAGATCCAACAGGTTAAAATCCAGATGGAAGAAGGGATCACCAGAATTGATAGTCAGCTCACTCAGATAAACAAAGACGCGGAAGAATCTACAGAAAGAATTCAGGTACTAACACAAGGTCAGCAGCAATTACACACTGACGTGGAAAAGTCCAATTGGACATCGTAAACGTTGACAAATAGGTGGAACAGCAATACAAATTTCGGAAGAATAAGCAATTCAAAGCAAGGTCGCAAAGGTTTCATTGATGATCAGCGGATCAATAAACTAGAACTTAAAAACAAAGATCAGTTTGAAAAGCTACGACCAGAGTTGATACAAACTATCGAAGAAAAGATCGAGACCGATTACACCTGTAGAAAAACAACTGACAGATCAAGCATTAATTCAGTACACGAACACGTGCCGTCTAAGAAAGTTCAAGTAGAATCAAGTCTAGATGTAACACTCGCGCAGAAATCAAAACGGAAAACCCCGATTAAAGTAATACATGACATGCCACAGGACCAGGCACAGTATCTAGAAAAACGGAACACATACATTCAGCCGATGCCAATCGAAAGACAGGCAACTGAACCAGTAAATCCAATGACACAAGATAATAGCAACACAGGTACTATACCGCGAACGACGAGAGTAGAAACACACGAACAACACTTTTTTACACTAATGATACGATATGACGCGGATACGACTCAGGAAATTGAGAATAGGCAGACAGGCAGTCGATTACCAGAGAATAAACACGACGACACAAGCAGTGGCAGACTATTTAAGTGCATGAATCAGCCACAAACCGGATTTATGAGTAGATATGATACAGACCACTTCCTTACAGTTAGAAAATTTCAACATTTCAAGGAAGAAGGCGGTAGCTTGCATGCACGCACATTCATCGACCAGTTCAAGTAGGCTTACCAAACCACTGGAGCGTAGCTCACAAACTTGACTTCATTTGTGCACCCATGTCAGGGAAAGTAGCAGAGGTGATGCAAAAGATCGCGGCTACCTGTACGTCTTACCTACAGTTCAGAACAGCATTTCTCGAAAGATATTGGACTATGGAGGCGCAAAACAAATTTAAATACGAGTTACTTCAGATGACATCATATGAAAACTCAGGAGAGAAAAGCGTGGTAAAATTCTTTGATACAATGGACAAAAAGAATCAATGCCTAGTCAAACCATACAGTAACGGAGAGCTGATACGTCTATGTAGAATGAAATTACCGGTAAAGTATCAACAGGCGACAGTAGGAAAAAATGAAAATACCGAAGAATTAAAAGAGGTTTTAAGGGAACTTGAATTTATATTTAAAGAAGACGACGTGAAAGTAAAAAGAAAGGAAAAGGAACAGCAAAAGGGGAGGACTAGGAACGAATATTCCAATAATAATAATCATAATCCTAACACCAATATTTTCAGGCAATTTAACAGACAAGGACAGTGGCACAATGGAGACAACTGGCATAGAAAAGATAACCGGAATAATTGGTACCGAAATAGGAACGGTAATGGACACTCATACAGTGGCGGATATGGGTTTAGGAATCAAAATGCCAACGGTCACGGGTACTTTGAAAGAGGTCACGATGTTAGAAACAGAAACTGGCGAGACCAGGGCGCGAATGATTACCGAGGAAATTATGGTCCACAGAGACAAGAACAACACAGCAAAGGGAAACCAGAAGTAGAAATTAGGCCACCAAATCCTGAAAAACGTAAAGATTGACGGGAAAATCCGGAACAGTTAGGCAAACTGGCGTCCATTCATTAAAACAATAAAAAAATTTTTTTTTTGCAATCTATAAAGGGCCAATGATAATTTCCAGGATCGCTCACGAAAATGCCGTAGAGCTAACGAACCCGAAAACAGGTAAAAGTATTGGCATCTACCACGTGAGCCACCTAAAAGAATGTGAAAGGAAGAAATGGTAAAAGAGAAGGAAGGGAAAGAGACAGAGGGGCAATCGCAAATCGTGTAGTAACCACTAAATCAAAAAATACATTAAGAATCAACAAA
Source organism: Schistocerca americana (assembly GCF_021461395.2). Classification (NCBI taxonomy): domain Eukaryota; kingdom Metazoa; phylum Arthropoda; class Insecta; order Orthoptera; family Acrididae; genus Schistocerca; species Schistocerca americana. The sequence continues at coordinate 246,467,647 of NC_060126.1, read as the reverse complement.
ATAACACATTAATTAAAAGAAAAAGAGACACAATACACACCAACAATCTCTTGTAATTTCAAGTACACTACAACATGCACACAAACAATAAATGATACACAACAATTAAAAGAATGAAGAAGCGGTAGGCTATAAAAATGATAGAGATATGCTTTAATTAAATTATCATATGAGAAATAAATAATAATTTTCTTCATTTTTATAAAAATTGAATTGTATAGAGTCAAAATCTCTTGTTGTCTGTATAAAACAAAACATTGTAAAAAATTTCTGCACACGAAAAAAGGGACATCGCCACCAACACCAATCACCAGTTCCCTTAACACCAGATGCTTCGAGATAGCGACGGAGAGGGTACAGACATGTTAGGAAAGCGCTTAGGGCAATAACAACAACATGACGAGCAACGCCACACTGGAAATGAAGGTTGCAACCAGGTTGGACTTCAGGAGGACAACGTGCAGCACGGACATTTCATATGTCACGACACTGCCACACAACGGAGGAGCGTGGGGGGAATCATAATACGACGAGACGACAATGAAGGTACAAAAAATTACTAAGATCTACAAACTCATCAAGTAACATTTGGAAAGGCAGTCAGATCCTACAAATCCTATATCACTCGTACACTAAAATTCACATATTCCTAGCCCAAGAAGAACAGAAGAATGCAAGAAAGAAGAGAAGAACAGAAGACGAAAGATGAAGAAGGGCAGAAGACAGCAAGATACCTTTCTCTCCTACCCTACAAAGCAAATAGCTACAAACGTCTTTCCACGAACTTTGAGGCATGGCAACTACTACAACCACCTCTCCAAAATTGAACCTTGAATCGTCAAACAAATACAAGCGAACGGCAAACGGAATATTAAGTAGTACCTGCCAACATTATCTAGAAATAGATTTAGCAAAATGAACAGTATTCTCCCTACCACATCATCAAATTGCCATACCGAACCAGGTGTGAAGTACCAAGACGTCACAGCACAGTGTTGGGTGACGATCGTCGGTAGTCAACTACAATCATCGAACTGCCATACCGCCCCAGGTGTGACAGCAAAGGAGTACCAAGACATCACTGTTTATGCAGTAAACCACAGTCATCATCATCGGTTAAAAGTACCATGCCATGATGACAATGTCAACAAGCAAGACCCGGCATCGCATGCTAGAGTGCTTCTCTCATGATTTGTGACACCCTTACAAATGAGTCGACGCCTTCCAGTATTTCAGTGGGGATCGTCGAGCACAGAAACTGACGCAGCTCAAAACGAAAAGACTGATAAAATACAAATGTAGAGTTAAGAAACTGATATATTTGTAAAAATATTTCTTTCCTTTTTGGTAAAAGTAATTATTTTATCATATATGTAAAGCCCATAATGTGACAGAGACCTTAAAATATTATGTAAAGAAAAGTAATTAGTATAAGTAGATAATCTCAAAAATCCCTGTAAAGCCAAGTTAGTTTTTTTATATAGAAAAGGTTTTCGTTAATCATAGGTTGAAAGAGGATAGAGTAAAGAAAAAAAACACTTCTTAACTCTTTTTAACACAAAAAAAGGAAAAATAATGCCTAAATAAATAAAACAAAGTCACACAACAGAGCTTTTGCGAACATTCACGCGAAGCTTAACTAAAGAAAAGATATAACCACACTAAAACATGATACACTGTACACTAACGAGTTTAGAAAAATTAATATTGTAAAAACGATTTTTGGAAGTGAAAAAGAAAAACAGGGACACATACTGGCAATGACAAAGAATAACAACCTTTGTAAAGTCTATATTTGCCTAAGAACAAAACATAAACTTTAGAATTAAAAAATAGAAACAATAGCTATAAAGAAATCATTAGAAAAAATTGTTAAGATTCGCTGAGAAAAGTTTATTGGAAAATCTAAAAAAACAATTTTTGCCTGACTTTGTCAATGTTTTTCTCGGCATTGACAAACCCCAGACAAAAACTTTGTCAGAAGGAGGGAGGTATGTAAGACGTCGTGGTCTTCTGACCTTCATTATTCGAACCCAAACTCGATAAGATAAAGTCAAGGTTGTATGAATTCATGTAAAAGATATGCAAATAACAAGTAAATCGCAACTGCGCACCGTGGTTGAAAAACTCGAGGCTGGCGTACACACACATTCAAGACACGACGGCCACAAAAGCATTTAGTTTGGGTGAGGCAAACTGCACGCCAGGAGGCCGGTCCATTCAGAGGACGAGTCAACCTTTCTACGTCGGCCGGCAACCGCCCGTAGAGCAGACAGCATTTGCCCGAGTGAAAGGGAGAATGACCCCATGTTGGGCTTAAAAGCAAATTCCGCTACACTGTGTGGGAGTGCCCAGCCGACGCATTCTTTACAAACATAGCACGCAGTTTCAGAGGTTTTCACAGGGAGACAGCAAACGCCAAACGCCGATGCTACAGATTTCTGGATTGGTTGCCATAAACGAAACGTCTTCTCCCGTCTTAGAAGAGCAATGCTGATTGGCAGAAGATATTCCTGATGCCTTGAGCTGCAGGAGTGATGGAAGAGACCAAAAGAGGCGCCGTTCTGTTGTCGCTCTTAGAGCGAGAACACCTAACGAGAGCGTGTGCGCTCGTACGTGTACTCAAAGAGCGAGGAATAAGTCTCTCCTCTGCACTGGGAGAGCACCTCTGTCGAGAGCGAAGCGGACTCTATATTGAGTCCTTGCGATTAAGCGTTGTTCACTGTGTTGGCCGCCACACTTATTGTGTGGTGTGAACGGACAAAGTTATAGTTAAACGCCTGCAAGCGAATTTTTGAGTGGCATCGCGGTGGACTGGTTATCTGACCGGTGTACCACGCCAATATTTAGACTAGGGGCGAATAGGAGTCCTTGACTTCATCAAGGCATAGGTAGAGTTTGACTGGAGAAGGTCAATCCAGATAGAACGAAAGTTATCTTATTTGTCAGCAGCGAGCCGCGCAGACAGCAGTCATCGCAGCTTATGGTATTGTGCGCTACAGCTCTCACGAGCCCCATATTTTCTCCACAACAGTACACTTCACTGCATTTCACATGCGACAGCCTCGACCGTACCTAGTAACATTCTAACGGATAATTATTCAAGTCGAGTAGACGCGGCTCTCAGCCATTATGCCAAGACAATAACAATCTTAAACTTTGATAGAAATTTCATTATTGAATCCTGTCCTTAAAAAACTCAGTGATTTGTTGATGAGTGTAAAGAGGCGCTGAAGATTAGGACAGCAAGAAGATTAGAAAGGCTAATGAATCCCACTGACAACACAAAGATATTATACACGGTGGAAAGAAGACTGACAGACAGAATTATGAGGCAGAAGAAACGAGAATACAGTAAACAACTACTGAGAATATTTAGGAGTCATGGAAACCAACCCGCTCCTTCTTTCTGTGGCCAAGTTTTCGGAGAGATATTTATAGACTGCAAGCTTTAATCCTAACGGATGGCCGAGAAAGAGTGGTTCCTTAACTAGAGCAAGCAGATGCCTTTGGACAATATTTTGGCATAGTACTAAATCATGAAGATCAGGTAGAAACAAAATAACTGGAGAGACAGAAGAAGAAGTTTCTGAGCGAAAATCGGATGAGATAAGAACCATCCTATAGGCCCTTAGAAACAACAAGGCCACAGACGGAAGCAGCGTCAATGCTGAGTTGTTTCGGTTTGGGGCATAAGCGGCAATAAAAGATCTCAGACACCTTACGGCCGGAATATGGTCAGCAGAGAACATCCCTGTGGATTGGAAAAGGCACAAAAGTGCATAATTATCGAGGGATATCGCTGTGGGAGATAGAATATATACACCACTCTAGTACTAGGTCGACTGAAACCATTGTTCGGAGGGATTGTAGGCACATACCAGTGTGGATTTACTACTGTACGTTCAACATTGAGACAAATGATGGAGAAGTTTTAACAATTCGATAAACACCCACACGTTACATTCATTGAGTTCTGGCAGGCATACTACAACATTGATCGGACAGCCCTCTGGAAGATAGTGGAAGCATAGCAGTGAAGTACATTAGGCTGATTGTAGCTTGTTACAACTGATCAAGTTGTCAAGTATGATTTGCAGAACAACTGTCGGGTCCCTTCGCAGTTAAGAATGGATCCTCTCTCAGCAGTTGTGTTCAACATTGCGATGGAAAAGGTGAGACGTGTAGCTGATCGTAATAGGGTGGAGATGGTTGGCGATACGATCCTTACATTTGCAGATGATGTGGGCGAAACTCTGAATGAGGTGACAGCAGATATCTGTCGATTTATGCTAGAAGCGAGGAAACTAGTGTTACTGGTTAACGATGAGAAAGCAGAGTATGTGGCAGTCTCTCGTCTGCTAAATGACATGGACGCCATCAGTATAGAAGGTCGCAATTTTGAAGAAAAATTCAAGTATCTTGAGTCAATATTGTCGTATGAAAGTGGGACAGAGAAGGAATTCAACAAAGAATAATAAGTGCGAACAGAGTTTAGTACAGTTTAAACTAGGTATACGTGTCATGCATAGAATACATACAGCTATACATGTCACGTGTGAAACCGGTTATATTGTATGTTTGAGAGACATGGGAAAGTACACAGACAGTGGAAGAGCCGATTCGTGCGTTTGAGAGAACGATTTTAAGTAAATTTATGGTCCGATACACAATGCAGAAACTGCAAGATAGGAAAAAAGTCACGATGAAGATCGGTAGTAGCGGTTTAAGAGAGCTGATATTGCGAGAGTGATTGGAAGAAGAAAGCTGCAGTGGGCAAGACATGTTCTACGGGCAGAGGGCACTGTCCATAACAGAGTATTTCTATAACAGCCATCTGGTAAAAGTCCAAGAGGTCGTCTGCGAACGAGGTGGACAGACAGGACCTTAGTGACCCTGGAAGAGGCACATCCAACAGCCAGCACTGAAGGTGCCCGAGACAGAAGTAAATCGCCAAACAGATGTAATAAATGTCTGTCAACTTAGAACTATTTTCTCGTAATTCGTGGACTTGGTAGATTAATAATTTCCTTATGTTCTATGTATTCTTGTATTCGTATACTTTTCTCTTCTGCCATGGGCCTAAATGGCCTGTGTAAGTGCAATAAATGATGTAATGATGATGAGTACTGTAAACATGTACCTGAAAAGAAACAAAAATTCGTTATATATTTTTAATTTTTCGGAGGATAATTAAAACTTTATAATTAACGCTCTGAAACCTGTGACTTTCCATTGTCTAAAGCTCTTAAGCAAATGACAACTAGTTTGATATGATTGCTGCAAAACTGCTGAATTGGTCGCTAAATGAAATGCCACTAGTTAAAGAACAAATGACTTTATTCGACGCGTTTCGGGACATACCCATCATCAGATAGTCTGGAAACCAAAATACAAATGACAGAAAATATACAAAGGTATACAGAGCAACATGACAAGAGAACAATCATTAAAAAGTTTCGTCATATTGAGAGCTGGGTATTCAGATGCCTACAGAGATGTTGAATAACTGAGACCCAAACCCTCTGTCGGGATCTGCAACGGAGACACTTCGTAAGATATCAAGTAGTTTCGACGGTTCTGTGAACGGTTCTCTTGCTTGATTAGTTTTTAACTGACATACTGATGTGGCAACGGACTACTCCTCGACAGCATATTCGAACAACTTACTCCCGAGGTACACATATGACTGTAACAATTTCAGTAACCGTGTACGTAAGTGACGCGTGTCCTCTCAGTATACTATCTTCAAAATAGAATGGAGAAGGGGGCGATCAATCTGAGTTTGAGCGAGGGCAGAATGTCATGGCCCGAATGTTCGACACGAGCATTCCGGAAACTGCACGTCTTGTCGGCTCTTTGAAGAGTGCTGTGATGAAGGTCTTCAACACGTGGCAAAACCAAGGTGGCCAAACTGAAGAGCCAAAGAAACTTGTACACCCACCTAATATCGTGTAGGGCCCCCGCGAGCACACGCAAGTGCCGCAACACGACGTGGCATGGACTCGACTAATGTCTGAAGTAGTGTTGGAGGAAACTGACACCATGAATCCTGCAGGGCTGACCATAAATTCGTAAGAGAACAAGGGGTGGAGATCTCTTCTGAACAGCACGTTGCAAGACACCCCAGACATGCTCAATAACGTTCATATCTGTGGGTTTGGTGGCCAGCGGTAGTGCTTAAACTCAGAAGTGCGTTCCTGGAGCCACTCTGTAGCAGTTCTGGAGGTGTGGGTTGTCCCGTTGTCCTGCTGGAATTGCACAAGTCCGTCGCAATGCACAATGGACAGAGATGAATGCAGCTGATCAGAGAGGATGCTTACGCGCGTGTCACCTGTCAGAGCCGTATCTAGAAGTATCAGGGGTCCGATATCACTCCAGCTGCACACGTCCAACACCGTTACAGAGCCTCTACCAGCTTGAACAGTCCCCTGCTGACATGCAGGGTCCATGGATTCATGAGGTTGTCTCCATACCCATACATGTGTATCCGCTCGATACAATTTGAAACGAGACTCCTCCGACTGGTCATCAACAGTCCAATGTCAGTGTTGATGGGCCAAGGGAAGGTGTAAAGCTCTGTGTCATGCAGTCATCAAGGGTATACGAGCGGGTCTTCGTCTCCGAACCACCGATTATGTTTCGCTGAATAGTTTGCACGCTGACACTTGTTGCTGGCCCTGCATTTAAATCTACAGCAGTTTGCGGAAGGGTTGCATTTCTGTCATGTTGAACGATTCTCTTCCGTGACATTAGTCCCGTTCATGCAGGATCTTTTTCCTACCGCAGAGACGTTGCGGATTTGATATTTTACCGGATTCCTGATATTCACGGTACGCTCGTGAAATGCTCGTACGGAAAAATCTCCACTTCATCGCTACATCGGAGATGCTGTGTCCCATCGCTCGTGTGCTGAATATAACACCACATTCAAACTCAGTTAAATCTTGATAACCTGCCATTGTAGCAGCAGTAATCGATCTAACAACTACGCCAGACGCTTGTCGGCATATCTCTGTATTTGAAAACACAAACCTATACCAGTTACTTTGTCGCTGTGGGGTTGGACGGCCAGCACTAATTAGAAATATCGGAGGTCGCAGGCTGGACAGACTGACAGAACTAATAGCAGTCTTAAATGCTGGCCAGAGTACAAGTATTTCTGAACACACAGTGCACCGAATGCGCCTAACGATGGGCCACCGCAACCGACGACCCATGCATGTGCCAATGTTAACACCACGACATTGGCAACTATGACTGAAATGGACACTTGACCATCAGCACTGGACGTTCGCGCAGTGGGACCATGTTCCATGGTCATATGAATCCCAATACCTCCTTCATGTACCCGTGGTCTAGGGGTAGCGTCTTTGCTTCATAATCAAAACGTCTCCGGTCCCGGGTTCGACCCCCGCCACTGCCTAAATTTTGATAAATAATCAGCATTGGCGGCCGAAGACTTCCGGCATAAGAAGTCAGCCTCATTCTGCCAACGGCCTTGTCAAAGAGGGCGGAGGAGCGGATAGAGGTTCAGGGCACTCTCTTGTCCTATGGGTGGGAAATTGCCCCTAAGGGCGGAAGAATCAGCAATGATCAACAACATGAGGATGCAGAAGGCAATGGAAACCACTGCATTAAAGACACGTAACGTGTATCCACAGGACATGTGGCCTGTAATTGAAGAAGTGTCATGATGATCTCTCCATTGGCAAAATATTTCGGAATAGTCCCCCATTCGAATCTCCGGGAGGGGACTGCCAAGGGGGAGGTTACCATGAGAAAAAGATTGAATAATCAAATAAAGGGTAACGTTCTACGAGTCGGGGCGTGGAATGTCAGAAGCTTGTACGTGGTAGGGAAACTAGAAAATCTGAAAAGGGAAATGCAAAGGCTCAATCTAGATATAGTAGGGGTCAGTGAAGTGAAGTGGAAAGAAGACAAGGATTTCTGGTCAGATGAGTATCCGGTAATATCAACAGCAGCAGAAAATGGTATAACAGGTGTAGGATTCGTTATGAATAGGAAGGTAGGGCAGAGGGTGTGTTACTGTGAACAGTTCAGTGACCGGGTTGTTCTAATCAGAATCGACAGCAGACCAACACCCACAACGATAGTTCAGGTATAGATGCCGACGTCGCAAGCTGAACAGATAGAGAAAGTATATGAGGATATTGAAAGGGTAATGCAGTATGTAAAGGGGGACGAAAATCTAATAGTCATGGGCGACTGGAATGCAGTTGTAGGGGAAGGAGTAGAAGAAAAAGTTACAGGAGAATATGGGCTTGGGACAAGGAATGAAAGAGGAGAAAGACTAATTGAGTTCTGTAACAAGTTTCAGCTAGTAATAGCGAATACCCTGTTCAAGAATCACAAGAGGAGGAGGTATACTTGGAAAAGGCCGGGAGATACGAGAAGATTTCAATTAGATTACATCATGGTCAGACAGAGATTCCGAAATCAGATACTGGACTGTAAGGCGTACCCAGGAGCAGATATAGACTCAGATCACAATAAAGTAGTGATGAAGAGTAGGCTGAAGTTCAAGACATTAGTCAGGAAGAATCAAAACGCAAAGAAGTGGGATACGGAAGTACTAAGGAATGACGAGATACGTTTGAAGTTCTCTAACGCTATAGATACAGCAATAAGGAATAGCGCAGTGGGCAGTACAGTTGAAGAGGAATGGACATCTCTAAAAAGGGCCATCACAGAAGTTGGGAAGGAAAACATAGGTACAAAGAAGGTAGCTGCGAAGAAACCATGGGTAACAGAAGAAGTACTTCAGTTGATTGATGAAAGGAGGAAGCACAAACATGTTCCGGAAAATCAGGAATACAGAAATACAAGTCGCTGAGGAATGAAATAAACAGGAAGTGCAGGGAAGCTAAGACGAAATGGCTGCAGGAAAAATGTGAAGACATCGAAAAAGATATGATTGTCGGAAGGACAGACTCAGCATACAGGAAAGTCAAAACAACCTTTGGTGACATTAAAAGCAACGGTGGTAAAATTAAGAGTGCAACGGGAATTCCACTGTTAAATGCAGAGGAGAGAGCAGATAGATGGAAAGAATACATTGAAAGCCTCTATGAGGGTGAAGATTTGTCTGATGTGATAGAAGAAGAAACAGGAGTCGATTTAGAAGACATAGGGGATCCAGTATTAGAATCGGAATTTAAAAGAGCTTTGGAGGATTTACGGTCAAATAAGGCAGAAGGGATAGATAACATTCCATCAGAATTTCTAAAATCATTGGGGGAAGTGGCAACAAAACGACTATTCACGTTGGTGTGTAGAATATATCAATCTGGCGACATACCATCTGACTTTCGGAAAAGCATCAACCACACAATTCCGAAGACGGTAAGAGCTGATAAGTGCGCGAATTATCGCACAATCAGCTTAACAGCTCATGCATCGAAGCTGCTTACAAGAATAATATACAGAAGAATGGAAAAGAAAATTGAGAATGCGCTAGGTGACGATCAGTTTGGCTTTAGGAAAAGTAAAGGGACGAGAGAGGTAATTCTGACGTTACGGCTAGTGATGGAAGCAAGGCTAAAGAAAAATCAAGACACTTTCATAGGATTTGTCGACCTGGAAAAAGCGTTCGACAATATAAAATGGTGCAAGCTGTTCGAGATTCTGAAAAAAGTAGGGGTAAGCTATAGGGAGAGACGGGTCATATACAATATGTACAACAACCAAGAGGGAATAATAAGAGTGGACGATCAAGAACGAAGTGTTCGTATTAAGAAGGGTGTAAGACAAGGCTGTAGCCTTTCGCCCCTACTCTTCAATCTGTACATCGAGGAAGCAATGATGAAAATAAAAGAAAGGTTCAGGAGTGGAATAAAATACAAGGTGAAAGGATATCAATGATACGATTCGCTGATGACATTGCTATCCTGAGTGAAAGTGAAGAAGAATTAAATGATCTTCTGAACGGAACGAACAGGCTAATGAGTACACAGTATGGTTTGAGAGTTAATCGGAGAAAGACGAAGGTAATGAAAAGTAGTAGAAATGAGAACAGCGAGAAACTTAACATCAGGATTGATGCTCACGAAGTCAATGAAGTTAAGGAATTCTGCTATCTAGGCAGTAAAATAACCAATGACGGACGGAGCAAGGAGGACATCAAAAGCAGACTCGCTATGGCAAAAAGGCATTTCTGGCCAAGAGAAGTCTACTAATATCAAATACCGGCCTTAATTTGAGGAAGAAATTTCTGAGGATGTACGTCTGGAGTACAGCAATGTATGGTAGTGAAACATGGACTGTGGGAAAACCGGAACAGAAAAGAATCGAAGCATTTGAGATGTGGTGCTATAGACGAATGTTGAAAATTAGGTGGACTGATAAGGTAAGGAATGAGGAGGTTCTATGCAGAATCGGAGAGGAAAGGAATATGTGGAAAACACTGATAAGGAGAAGGGACAGGATGATAGGACATCTACGAAGACATGAGGGAATGACTTCCACGGTACTAGAGGGAGCTGTAGAGAGCAGAAACTGTAGAGGAAGACAGAGATTGGAATACGTCAAGCAAATAATTGAGGACGTAGGTTGCAAGTGCTACTCTGAGATGAAGAGGTTAGCAGAGGAAAGGAATTCGTGGCGGGCCGCATCAAACCAGTCAGTAGACAGATGACAAAAAAAAAAAAAAAACCCTCCTTCATCATGCCGACGGCAGCGCGCATATCCGTCGTCTTCCATGGAAACAGCTCCTTGACACCTGTACTGCCGGATGGAAATAAGCTGGCGGCGGATCGATTAAGCTGTGAGAAACATTCGCATGGGCATCCATGGTTCCAGTGGAGCTTGTGCAAGGCACCATGACGGCCAAGAAGTATCGTACACTGGTTGCAGACCGAGTGCACCCCTTCATGATTATCATGTTTCCAGACTGCAGTGGTATTTTCCAAGAAGATAATGTGCCACGTCCCAAAGCCAAGAGTATCATGGAGTGATTCGAGGTACATAGGGTCTAGTTCCAATTGATGTGCGAAATCTGAACTCCATCGAAGACATTTGGGATGTGACTGTACGCGGTGTCAGAGCTCATCCATTCCTAGAATTTACGGGAATTAGGCGGCCTGCATGTGCAGATGTGGTGCCAACTCCGTCCAGCGACCTACCAATTCCTTATTGTTTCAATGCCGCAGATATCCGTGCCAAAGGTGAACATACCGCCTATTAGGTAGGTGGTCATAACGCTATGGCTGATCACTGAATAAGCAACGTAGTGTACGACCTAACAAATCGTTACTGTTTGGATGTCACTGTTATCCTTTCCAAAGGTGAACATACCGGCTACTAGATAGGTGGCCATAGTGTTGTGGCTGATCAGCGAATAAGCAACGTAGCAGACTCCGATGTGGGTATGTAGGCACCCATATGCAGGAATTCGTTTCTTCCCGGTGCGCATGCGGTAAATCTGGAAAAGTGAACTTTGACGACGATATTACCAAATGCGTCCAAACGGGACCAACGAGCTGTTATCTTTTCTTGACTGCCGGAGTACACACACCGGTAGACATCCATCGGAGAATGAAGTATCTGTATGGGGTAGCATATCTGTCGAAAACCAACAATGCACCAACGTGTGCTGCTGCTTCATGATGACGCACGGCCCCATATCGCAATTGTCGTAATGCAGAATTTACGGCAAGTGGGAGACACTAGAGCACCCACACTGTATTCCTGATCTCCGCTCATGCCTTTACCGCGCCTTCAGTTCCTTCAAAAGTGTTTGAACGAATAACGATTTGTGTCGGACAAGGATGTGCAGCAGACAGTCGCGGATTTCTTCACGGTGCTTTACCAAACGGGTAAACCTGGTGCATCGGTGGGATGACTCCCTCATTTTGCCAGATGGGCATATCGATTCTGGACTGTACGGCCTTCGAATGGAAACTATTTCAGCTCATATAGAAAACAGTGTTTTGTAAAAGTTGATGTGGAACTGCTTCTTACCAGAACGTGGTGCATTCTAAAATACGCCAGTTTATGTAATCAGCCTAATTCTTCCCGAACTGAGGGCTAGCACTGCCACAGTCCCTTCAAGTAACACTGGCTTTATTATACAATATCTAATGAAAAGTTTCAGGACACCCATATTTCATGCAGGATTGGCCACGAGAAGACTCGAATGTGCAGAATATTATCTTCACAGTCGGGAACAAGTAATAGTGATTTTAAACGTGGACTGCTCATTGTACGTCACATGAGTAAGAAATCAGGGACATTTCAACTCTTCTAAAACAGCACAAAACGACAGTTGGTGAGCGATTGTGATTGTGGAAACGCGAAGGAACGACTACAGCTAGAGCAGTACCAGGCAGGCCTCATCTACTGACGGAGAGGAGTCGTCGAGAATTATGGAGGGTGGTTGTAAAAACATCACAAGAAATGAACGGAAAAAGTCTCTCACGAATTCCAGTGTGCTACCAGCACTCCATCTAGCACAGTGACTCTGCGTCTGGAGTTAAAGAGATGGGATACAAGCGTGGAGGAGCTTGTCGTAAGCTACATACCTTAAGCGATGCTTGAGGTGAACAGCGACGCCACTGGACGCTGTATGACTTGAAATGACTGATTTGGAGTGATGAATGACGCTACACTCTGAGCAGTGGTTTAGGTGTGACGAATGCTTGGAGAACCTGCATTGTGTGTACTGCCAACAGTAGTATCGACGAGGTGATGTACGGTGTTGTGCTCCTTGTGATTAGACCGGGGTCCCGTTATTGAGGTTAAGAAAATGCAGAATGCGCGACAGTATGAAAAATTGTATACTGCGCACAGTTGAGGAACAGCTCGGGGATGATGTTTGTTTCTCTCAGCATGACAGCGCATCCTGTCATAAAGCAGCATCTGCAAGGTATGGTCTGTGGACGGTAACACTTATGAAATGACTGGCCTACCCAGAGTCCCGACATGAACCCAACGGAATACGTTTATAATGAGTTACAACGTAGACTTAACTCCCAGTATCATTAACTTCTCTGGCTTTGGCTCTCGAAGAAAAATCTGCCATTCCCGCACAGACATTCAGTCACCTGATTGGAAGTTTCCTAGCAGAGTTCAATCAGCCATAAAGGAGAAGGGTGGAAACACAACACACGTTAATGCCTACTAATAGGTGGCCAGATGCAAATGTCCTGGTCGATCTAGAGTCCATTCAGAGTACATCAACATTCATACTGACACTTCCTGGCAGGAAAACTGTGTGCCGCACCAAGACTAGAACTGTGGATCTTTGATTTTCGCGGGCAAGTGCTCTGCTGACCAAATTACCCAAGCACGACTCATGATCCGGTCTTCACAGCTCTACTTACGTCAGTACCTTCTCTCTTAACTTCCAAACTTAACAGAAGCTCTCCGGCGAGACGTTCAAGCACTCCGCGATATCCTTTCTTCCAGTAGTACTAGTCTTGCAAGTTTTGCAGGAGAGCTTCTGTGAAGTTTGGGAAGTAGGAGACGGGGTACTGGCGGAAGTAAAGCAGTGAGGAGAGCTCGTGCTTGGTTTGCCCAGCTGGTAGACCACTTGTCTGAGAAAGGCAAAGGTCCTTTAAATGTGACAGGAACTTTCATTTCAGCGCACGCTCCGCTGGAGAGTAAAAATTTTATTTTAGAACGCTCACACTGTTGACATTTTCAGTCGAGTTAACCATTGTTATTTAAAATTACGTTCAGTCTCCGCAACGAAAAAAGTACTGTTTCGTACTGCACAATATTAAATACAGAGTTACTACTTCGCGCCCTTATCGTGACAACGGGGAGCGCCCCGACTCATTCATGAGCAGATCTCGCAGATCAACATTACACACTTTTTCTGTAGGCGCCTAAAGCTGCAGAACTGACGGGTGTAAACAGCGATCTTGGCTCCAGCACAGGTGGGTAACGGCGTAAGCTTCGATGCATCGTAGCGGTATCGATATCTGTACGATTACGACAGGGAGCTGAGCGATAGCGGACTGTACTCAGAGAAGAGAAGCTGGTAGCGGAGCGTGGCAGGGCAGAGGTTGTAGCTCGGTAATGGCCGCACTCCGCGTGTACCGACAGCCGCTGGGTGGGCGGGGACGCCGCGCTGGAATTATGGACTGCTGCGCTCCGCTTCATAATTAATGCGCCGCTCCAGCCGCGGCGGTGTAATGAACTGCTGCTGGGACGGCGCTCTTGATTGTATCAACACAGAGTGATTAGGCTTTTAAATCAAGCTCCCGAGTTGGAGATCGTCGTCGGGGATGTCGGCAGAGCCGATTGTGTTCCTAAATCACGCGCCCAGCACGCGAGCCTATCAACATCGGCCTGCTCGCCATTTCCGTGTATCGATTAACGAACCTGTTACCACAGAGATGCAAAGATGAAAATGGCAGATAGCATGTGCGGGCGTTTATAAGTACCACTTCATTTGGAAAATTCACCTTATACGTATCATTCATTAGCCGTTGCATGGCACTGTCTCGGAATGCTCGTATATTGATCCGTAACAAAACTGCTATCCAAAAGAGCGAAGTGACGCCGCTCGTGATTGCCATATCGAATGAGTGACTAAAATGAGGGTGCCGCAACCGCGTTCGGCTGAAATCGGAAATCGGGCACGGGACGTCTCTCACAAGGAACCCCATGAATGGAAGGACCAAGTTCAGTCATTATTAAGGCTCATTTGAAAGTGTTGTGCTAACAATTATAATAGCAAAAATATTAGCTGCCAATGATTCACCATGTGCATCAGGAGGACGACAGGAAATACGTCTCGGAGGTGCTGAGAGCAATCTTCTATCGGATGTATTACACTTCACAAAATTGACATCGCCAACGTTCAAGGAATGTTCAAAAGAAACCATTAACTTGCACTGTGAACAACAAATGAAAAATGAAGCGTCACAGTGATCACAAAGGTTCACGCGGTCAAGATCGGAGACGAACACCGGAGTTCCTGCATGACGTTCAGCTAGGTACCAACTCTTAAAGAATGCATGTAGAATCATATTGACCTAACTGGGCGATGAGAACTGATGGAGTGGGATGGCAAGCAACAGAAGGCGAAACAGAGACCAGGAATCAAGGAAAAGCAAGTTATTCTGACCAACTGTTGACCAAAAGGAGTGCTCATACCATAGCTGCAGTTCTCTTATGCCCATTTTCCCGTTCTTGCTTGCTGTGACGTATGTATTCCCTTCTGCCCTTGAAAGATCACGCTTACGAGAAAGAATCGTAGCACCTACAACTTCTCCCGGCACAATAAATAACTTTTCAGCTAGGTTAACAGGCGGCATAATTGTACACGAATGCAATAAGGGATTTGATCCTAACTGACCTTGTAAAACAATAAACTAGTAACCAAGATCGCAGGAATTCATTTTATTCCATGATTATCGGATTCGGCGAAAGTAAGGCAGCCACGATCGGATCTAAGGAGGACAGAAAACACTATAAAAGTGGGCTTAGATTCCACTTATATAACATGTATACATATAAATTTAGTTACATACCTTGGGACACATACAGGCTACAACATTAAGGCGAACAATGGTGATATTAATAGTTACAAAATTGTCGTAAGTAGCACATATGTGTCCAAGAGAGATGACATTATAAATCTTAAGTGTCTCCATGACATACAATCGAAAGCTAGGTACTACCGCGACTCCGGCTCTGCTCTTACACTGCAGGCCTCGTCACGAGATGGCGCTACCAGAAGAGGCGGCAATGAGTGTCACAGCTCGCGCCGTAATAGGCTCTCCGTTTGTGGTAACACTACGTCATTAGGGCTTGAACATAATTCTAGAGATTACTGCATCACGTAAACATATAAAAAACTTATGTTAGCTGCAGACCTACACAATTGCACATCTGCCTGGTCTACATATACGACATATCGAAAAACAAATGCAGATTTCATAAGAACTGCGGAATTACAAAAATGTGCATCTGTCTGGTCCTATACGTAATAAGACAAGAGCATACATAGATATTTTATGGGATCTGCAGGGTTACACACAGCACATCGGTCTGGTGACATATAAAATCTACCGAGAGTGTATACAAATTTTAAGAACACTGCAGTGTTACCAAAATGCATATCCGTCTGGTCTTATACTAAAAAAACATACCGATAAAATACACGTTGTGTATGAGCCTATGGGTTTTGGCCGTAAGAACCATATAATATAAGACGTTTTTTAATATAAGACCAGACGGATATGCATTTGTGTAACCCTGCAGCGTTCTTAAATTTGAATATGACTTCTGGTAGGTTTTATATATGACCAGACAGATGTGCACTTCTGTAACTCGTCAGTCCCAGAAAATTTGCATTCTTTTCGGTATGTTTTATATGTAACCAGGCAGATGTGTATTTGATGTGACCGGAAAAATCTGCGCTTATACGCAAGGTGTGTTTTATTGGTATTTTTATATATGACCAGACGGGTGAGCACTGTGTAACACTGTAATGTTCTTAAAATTTGTATATACTCTCGGTAGATTTTATATGTCACCAGACCGATGTGCTGTGTGTAACCCTGCACATCCCATAAAATATCTATGTATGCTCTTGTCTTATTACGTATAGGACCAGACAGTTGTACACCGCACACCAATACTCCAGAATAGGGCGGACAAGCGTAATGTAAGCAGTCACCTCGGTAGATACGTTGCACCTTCTAACTGCTCTGTCAATGAATAGCAGTCTTTAGTTTGCTCTACCCACAATATTATCTATGTGGTTGTTCCAATTTTGGTTATTTGTAATTGTAATCCCTAAGTATTTAGTTGATACATCACTGTTGGTACCTCTAATTTCTCACCCCGTCGGATGTTCGAGTCCTCCGGCGGGCATGTGTGTGTGTGTTGTCTTTAGTGTAAGTTAGATTAAGCAATGCTTAAGCTTAGAGACAGATGACCTCAGCAGTCTGGTCCCATAAGACACTACCACAAATTTCAGTTTTATTTCCAAGATTCCTTTCATACTTATTTCCTCTTCAAATACTCATTGGTCAAAGTTGAAAACAAATTTCTTTCTGAGCGATGGGATAAATTTGTTTATCTCTTCTACAAATCTCCGGGGTGATTCCGCAGTTTGCTGTGCATCGTGAAGTTGACGCTTTTTTGAAATTTCGTTATCTTTCGTTTTCCAACTCTGTACCACTGTTTGAAGTTAAACAACCATTCACTGCTTCCCTTGAAATGACTGTAATCTATGTCGCGGGCAATTTGATGTGCATAATGTTGTAGGCCACTCTCATGAACATCCTATAAATTCTATCGAGCATCCTTGAAAGGCGCAAACACGTTCTTGTAAGAAGTGCGCCTTGCACTCCGCTGAATAACTAGTCTTTCTTATGCACCATACTGTCATATTTCTGCGGACTCAGTCGAAATCTGTTCATAACTGTTTCTTTACTATGCTGCGGATGATTTTTCAAGTGAGTAAATGTGTTTAGTAATCGCTCCTTGGACAACGATTGTCCTCTACTACGTTTCACTGTAGACGGTATTTGTGGCTCCCTAATAATAATAATGTCGTGTCACTGGGGCCTCCCGTCGGCTAGACCATTCACCGGGTGCAATTCTTTCGATTTGACGCCACTTCGGCGACTTGCGAGTCGACGGGGATGAAATGATGATGATGAGGACAACACAACACCTAGTCCCTGAGCGCGTAAAAATCTCCGATCCAGCCGGGAATAGAACCCGGGACCTTAAGATTGACTGTCGCGTTGACCACTTTTTTTTTGGTTCGATTTTGTTCGTTGCATTTGTTCGGTGTGGATGTCACATGGCACTCGTTCAACGTCAGTGGTGAGCCGTTGACTCACTTTTTTTATTACAGAGGGCAGCTAACCATGTGACCGAACACAGGACTGACTGCGGACCTTTGGTACAGAGCCGAGTGGAGGGTCTGAATCAGAGGCTGAGACGGTTCTGCGACCGTGTGGGCTGCAGATTCCTCGACTTGCGCCATAGGGTGGTGGGGTTTCGGGTTCCGCTGGATAGGTCAGGAGTCCACTACACGCAACATGCGGCTACACGGGTAGCAGGGGTTGTGTGGCGTGGGCTGGGCGGTTTTTTAGGTTAGATGGCCTTGGGCAAGTACAGAAAGGGCAACAGCCTCAACGGGTGCGGGGCAAAGTCAGGACATGCGGGGACCAAGCAGCAATCGGTATTGTAATTGTCAACTGTCGAAGCTGCGTTGGTAAAGTACCGGAACTTCAAGCGCTGATACAAAGCACCGAAGCTGAAATCGTTATAGGTACAGAAAGCTGGCTTAAGCCAGAGATAAATTCTGCCGAAATTTTTACAAAGGTACAGACGGTGTTTAGAAAGGATAGATTGCATGCAACTGGTGGAGGAGTGTTCGTCGCTGTTAGTAGTAGTTTATCCTGTAGTGAAGTAGAAGTGGATAGTTCCTGTGAATTATTATGGGTGGAGGTTACACTAAACAACCGAACTAGGTTATTAATTGGCTCCTTTTACCGACCTCCCGACTCAGCAGCATTAGTGGCAGAACAACTGAGAGAAAATTTGGAATACATTTCACATAAATTTTCTCAGCATGTTATAGTCTTAGGTGGAGATTTCAATTTACCAGATATAGACTGGGACACTCAGATGTTTAGGACGGGTGGTAGGGACAGAGCATCGAGTGACATCATACTGAGTGCACTATCCGAAAATTACCTCGAGCAATTAAACAGAGAACCGACTCGTGGAGATAACATCTTGGACCTACTGATAACAAACAGACCCGAACTTTTCGACTCTGTATGTACGGAACAGGGAATCAGTGATCATAAGGCCGTTGCAGCATCCCTGAATATGGACGTTAATAGGAATATAAAAAAAGGGAGGAAGGTTTATCTGTTTAGCAAGAGTAATAGAAGGCAGATTTCAGACTACCTAACAGATCAAAACGAAAATTTCTGTTCCGACACTGACAATGTTGAGTGTTTATGGAAAAAGTTCAAGGTAATCGTAAAATGCGTGTTAGACAGGTACGTGCCGAGTAAAACTGTGAGGGACGGGAAAAACCCACCGTGGTACAACAACAAAGTTAGGAAACTACTGCGAAAGCAAAGAGAACTCCACTCCAAGTTTAAACGCAGCCAAAACCTCTCAGACAAACAGAAGCTAAACGATGTCAAAGTTAGCGTAAGGAGGGCTATGCGTGAAGCGTTCATTGAATTCGAAAGTGAAATTCTATGTACCGACTTGACAGAAAATCCTAGGAAGTTCTGGTCTTACGTTAAATCAGTAAGTGGCTCGAAACAGCATATCCAGACACTACGGGATGATGATGGCATTGAAACAGAGGATGACACGCGTAAAGCTGAAATACTACAAACCTTTTTCCAAAGCTGTTTCACAGAGGAAGACCGCACTGCAGTTCCTTCTCTAAATCCTCGCACAAACGAAAAAATGGCTAACATCGAAATAAGTGTCCAAGGAATAGAAAAGCAACTGGAATCACTCAATAGAGGAAAGTCCACTGGACCTGACGGGATACCAATTCGATTCTACACAGAGTACGCGAAAGAACTTGCCCCCCTTCTAACAGCCGTGTACCGCAAGTCTCTAGAGGAACGGAGGGTTCCAAATGATTGGAAAAGAGCACAGATAGTCCCAGTCTTCAAGAAGGGTCGTCGAGCAGATGCGCAAAACTATAGACCTATATCTCTTACGTCGATCTCTTGTAGAATTTTAGAACATGTTTTTTGCTCGCGTATCATGTCATTTCTGGAAACCCAGAATCTACTATGTAGGAATCAACATGGATTCCGGAAGCAGCGATCGTGTGAGACCCAACTCGCCTTATTTGTTCATGAGACCCAGAAAATATTAGATACAGGCGCCCAGGTAGATGCTATTTTTCTTGACTTCCGGAAGGCGTTCGATACAGTTCCGCACTGTCGCCTGATAAACAAAGTAAGAGCCTACGGAATATCAGACCAGCTGTGTGGCTGGATTGAAGAGTTTTTAGCAAACAGAACACAGCATGTTGTTATCAATGGAGAGACGTCTACAGACGTTAAAGTAACCTCTGGCGTGCCACAGTGGAGTGTTATGGGACCATTGCTTTTCACAATATATATAAATGACTTAGTAGATAGTGTCGGAAGTTCCATGCGGCTTTTCGCGGATGATGCTGTAGTATACAGAGAAGTTGCAGCATTAGAAAATTGTAGCGAAATGCAGGAAGATCTGCAGCGGATAGGCACTTGGTGCAGGGAGTGGCAACTGACCCTTAACATAGACAAGTGTAATGTATTGCGAATACATAGAAAGAAGGATCCTTTATTGTATGATTATACGATAGCGGAACAAACACTGGTAGCAGTTACTTCCGTAAAATATCTGGGAGTATGCGTGCGGAACGATTTGAAGTGGAATGATCATATAAAATTAATTGTTGGTAAGGCGGGTACCAGGTTGAGATTCATTGGGAGAGTGCTTAGAAAATGTAGTCCATCAACAAAGGAGGTGGCTTACAAAACACTCGTTCGACCTATACTTGAGTATTGCTCATCAGTGTGGGATCCGTACCAGATCGGTCTGACGGAGGAGATAGAGAAGATCCAAAGAAGAGCGGCGCGTTTCGTCACAGGGTTATTTGGTAACCGTGATAGCGTTACGGAGATGTTTAACAAACTCAAGTGGCAGACTCTGCAAGAGAGGCGCTCTGCATCGCGGTGTAGCTTGCTCGCCAGGTTTCGAGAGGGTGCGTTTCTGGATGAGGTATCGAATATATTGCTTCCCCCTACTTATACCTCCCGAGGAGATCACGAATGTAAAATTAGAGAGATTCGAGCGCGCACGGAGGCTTTCAGACAGTCGTTCTTCCCGCGAACGATACGCGACTGGAACAGGAAAGGGAGGTAATGACAGTGGCACGTAAAGTGCCCTCCGCCACACACCGTTGGGTGGCTTGCGGAGTATCAATGTAGATGTAGATGTAGAACACGCTGAGCCTCGCGTCGACACCAACTAAGCAACCGGGGGCGGACTGTAGCTCCCTGTCCGGCAAGGATGATGGGCAGCATGGCTCTAATCCTATTTCAGTATTACCGTACTTTACTTGTTAAGCACATATCGTCATTATTGTACTCCTCATGTACATTGTCCGCACAGTCGAACGTATGCGGCATCATACAGACTCATCTTGCAGAAACGCTAATATTTTATCTGCCACTTCTTTCTCACTCTGGAATTACGTGCGTTCCTTTCTGACGAAATGTCAGTTTCAGCTGTGTAAATGCAATCTTTGCATTGTTTATCGTAGCCATTACTCTGCTTTGTATGAACATCACAGGCGGTATAGCACTGTTGTGAGTTACTCGTCGACTAAGCGGTTCAACTATGATGCGCTCCGTAGCCACATGCTGTGCTCACCATTGGATATTTCTTGTCCCGCCTCCTGATGCCATTAGTAACCAGTATCGTGGTTGCATGGTAGACAATGTGGCGCGTCGAACGCCTTAAACATCATTGGCCTTTTGCGGCATTTTCCTTGTCAGTTGGTACCGCGGAGACGCCATATTCGATCTACTTATTTCGTTATTTTTCTATTGCAGGTTACATGTTATGAAAGTATGCTATTTCAAGCCAATGACGCATTGAAGATTTTCACAAACATGTCACTCTTGGTACGATTTGTTATAACTAAATGACAGTTAATCGCACATCGGCGGCAAGAGCCTTGTGGAGATTCTAAGATGAATGATAATATTGCTCTGGGTTATGGTGTCTTCACTTTTGGCCTCGTGGTCAGAGCTGTGCAGTTACGAAGGAAGTAGGTTCACATCGTACTACATGCAAATAATTCTTTTTTATCTTCGCATTTGTAACCGATTCTGGGACTTTCTTATTCACCTAATAGAAGTGCGTTCTGCTACATTCAGTGTTATTTGTAAATGAGAGCACACTCTCTAAGCAATGAGCCTCTTCGATTTTTTTGATTTCAGTACGATAGAGAAACGAAAAATAAATTTCCTTGTCACAAATATTTGGACTTTTTCCACGTTACGTCGTGATTTCCGAGGTTGTGGTTAGCAGGAACCTAAGCGCACAGCTTAAATTGATGGGAATAAAACAAGCCGTAAGACGTAACATCCCTTTTATTTCGTAATGGTTACAGGTATCACTTGCGGTTTTCGGAAAAAAAATTAGAGCATACAGGGACACATTTTTTTGTTTTGTTAATGATTTTAGCGCTGGTACTAACGGAGATACTGTGAAAGTAGCCTGTTTCTATGTTTGTATGTTGTCAGCGCTATAGACTGTATTAATATCACTGACAGCGCTCTGCGTCCTCGATAAGAGACTCTGTGGTTGGACGGACTTGCAGCTAGCAGTTACCTGTTAACGGTTAGCAGTTAGCGCGCGGACAGTTTTGACGTGCGTCCTTCATGGAGATTTAGTGTTGGTATGACAGGCATTGTAAAATGATGATCGATGTATGTGCTAATGTTTCTGTAGTGGAATTATTGACGATTATATAATTTTTGGAACTGGATGTCACATGTTTAAGGTAAAATCTGCTGTTTGCTCTTCAACAAAATCTTTCTTTTCCTAACAATATGTCTACTAGTAATTAGAGTCTATATTAGTTAGAATCTTTTTATTCAGCTGGCTGTTATTGCTGCTGGCTGTAATTGCTGTAGTTCGTCTTAAGAAGATTTTGTGTGAGGTAATTATGATATTTATGGGTTATTGTTAGGATTTATTCTAATTCAGGGCTATTTTTTTGAGTTAATTATCTGAAGTCATGTCATTATTACAGAGCAGTCAGATTGCGTTGGGCTTGTATATTGTGGGCAATAAATGAATATGTTAAGTCTGAGTCGTCCTTGAGAGGAAAAATTCGATAAGTCAGTGCTTCATGAAGAAATAATCAAAGAGTTTAATTTCAACTGAATTAAGTGGTTCTTTTAAGTGGAACCGTTTAATCTTCATAAGGACTTTCGATAGCTCTTGAGAAGGCAGTTACAGTGATATAGCGTTTGTTAATGTTGAAGTTGAAACCTGTCGTAATACGCCCTAGAATTTGAGATCGCCATGACCGGAATCGGCATTACCTGAATTCCAATCAAGAACAACTGTCAAGATGAGAAACATAGAAGTAGATATCCTCGGTGTCGCAAAGCAGCTTAAATAACTTAATAAAGGCAAGGCTTCTGGTCAAAATTGTATACCAGTGAGGTTCCTCTCAGAGTGTGCTGATACAGTAGCTCCATATTTATCAATTATACACAACTGCTCGCTCACAGAAAAATCCGTACCTATAGACTGGAAAATTGCTCAAGTCACACCAATACCCATAAAGGGAAGAAGGAGTAATCCGTTGAATTACAGGAGCATATCACTAACGTCGATTTGCAGTAAGGTTTTGGAACATATATTGTATTCAAAAATTATTAAGTACCTCGAAGAAAACTATTTATTGACACATAGTCAGCACGGATTCAGAAAATATCGTTCTTTCGAAACACAACTAGCTCATTGCACTCATGAAGTAATGAATACTATCATCGGGGGATGCCAAATTAATTCCATATTTTTAGATTTCCAGAAGGCTTTCCACACCGTTCCTCATAAGCGTCTTCTAACCAAACTGCATGCCTATGGAATATCGCCTCAGTTGTGGGATTGGATTCGTGATTTCTTGTCAGAGAGGTCACAGTTCGTAATAATAGATGGAAATTCATCTAGTGGAACAGAAGTAATATCCGGCATTACCCAAAGAAGTGTTATAGACCCTCTGTTGTTCCTGATTTATATTAACGATATAGGAAACAATCTTAGTAGCCGATTGTTTGCAGATGAACAGTTCAGAGAAAATTTGAGTCTCGTAACAAATAAATACCCCACTCATACGATTGTAGTTGGTGGGGACTTCAACGTACCCTCGATATGTTGGCAAAAATACTTATTCAAAACCGGTGGTAGGCAGAAAACATCTTCCGAGATTGTCCTAAATGCTTTCTCCGAAAATTATTTCGAGCAGCTAGTCCACGAACCCACGCGAATTGTAAATGGTTGCGAAAACACACTTGACCTTTAAGCCACAAACAATCCAGAGCTAATAGAGTGCATCATGACTGATACTGGGATTCGTGTTCACAAGATCGTTGTAGCTCGGCTCAATGCCGTTTCTTCCAAATCCACCAGAAACAAACGCAAAATAATTTTATTTAAAAAAGCGGATTAAGTATCACTAGAAGCCTTCCTAAGAGACAATCTCCATTCCTTCCGAACTTACTATGCAAATGTAGACGAGATGTGGCTCAAATTCAAAGATATAGTAGCAACAGCAATTGAGAGATTCATACCTCATAAATTGGTAAGAGATGGAACTGATCCCCCATGGTACACAAAACAGGTCCGAACGCTGTTGCAAAGGCAACGGAAAAAGCATGCGAAGTTCAGAAGAACGCGAAATCCTGAAGATTGGCTAAAATTTACAGAAGCGCGAAATTTGGCACGGACTTCAATGCGAGATGCCTTTAATAGGTTCCACAACGAAACATTGTCTCGAAATTTGGTAGAAAATCCGAAGAAATTCTGGTCGTATGTAAAGTACACAAGCGGCAAGACGCAGTCAATACCTTCGCTGTGCAGTGCCGATGGTACTGTTACCGAAGACTGTGTCGCTAAAGCGGAGTTATTGAACGCAGTTCCTTCACCAGGGAAGACGAATGGAATATTTCAGAATTTGAAACACGAACAGCTGCTAGCATGAGTTTCTTAGAAGTAGATACCTTAGGGGTTGCGAAGCACCTAAAATCGCTTGATACGGGCAAGTCTTCAGGTCCAGATTGAATACCGATTAGGTTCCTTTCAGATTACGCTGATACAATAGCCCCCTACTTAGCAATCATATACAACCGATCGCTCACCGATAGATCTGTACCTGCAGATTGCAAAATTGCGCAGGTCGCACCAGTGTTTAAGAAGGGTAGTAGGAGTAATACATCGAACTACAGACCTATATCATTGACGTCGGTTTGCAGCAGGATTTTTGAGCATATACTGTATTCAAAGATTATGAATCACCTCGAAGGGAACGATCTATTGATACGTAATCAGCATGGTTTCAGAAAATATCGTTCTTGTGCAACGCAGCTAACTCTTTATTCGCACGAAATAATGGCCGCTATCGACAGGGGATCTCAAGTTGATTTCTTATTTCTAGATTTCCGGAAAGCTTTTGACGCCGTTCCTCACAAGCGACTTCCAATCAAGCTGCGGGCCTACTGGGTATCGTCTCAGTTGTGCGACTAGATTCGTGATTTCCTGTCAGGAAGGTGATATCAGGTGTTCCCCAGGGAAGCGTCCTGGGACCTCTGCTGTTCCTGATCTATATAAATGACCTGGGTGACAATCTGAGCAGTTCTCTTAGGTTGTTCGCAGATGATGCTGTAATTTACCGTCTAGTAAGGACGTCCGAAGACCAGTATCAGTTGCAAAGCGATTTAGAAAAGATTGCTGTATGGTGTGGCAGGTGGCAGTTGACGCTAAATAACGAAAAGTGTGAAGTGATCCACATGAGTTCCAAAAGAAATCCGTTGGAATTCGATTACTCGATAAATAGTACAATTCTCAAGACTGTCAATTCAACTACACTGCTGGCCACCGTAAATGCAACACCCTGAAGGAAGCATCCGAATCAAGTGAAATTCACGCCATGAGTTTGCAGCGATGATATATGCAACTGATTAGAATTTCAGCGCAGACGCACATCACGCGCGCCTGTGGCGCCACCTCATAGCGCCATTTAAGGCTTGGCGATTTCGACGAGTGTACGTTCGGCACGTGTGTTTACCTTGTGGTTGTTTCACAAGACGATCAGTTATGCCTCGTAGACAACACCGGACATCTTTTGATCAAGTATCCGAGTTCGACAGAGGAAGGATAGTGGCTTACCGAGATTGAGGATTATCATACAGAGAAATCGCTAGTCGTGTTGGACGAAACCAAACAACTGTAATGCGGATATGTGACCGTTGGATGCAGGAGGGTACGACGGACCGACGTGGTCGAGCGCATTCACCTCGGTGCACCACTGCACGTACTGATAGGCAAATTGTGCGCATGGCAGTGACGGATTGCTCAGTGATATCCCGAACCATAGCACAGCACATTGCGTCTGTAACGCATCATCCAATGTCTGCGCGTACCATTCGACGCCGTTTACAGCAGAGTGGTCTGTCCGCAAGACGTCCATTGCTTCGTCTACCATTGACGCAGAACCACAGACGCCTCCGTCGCCAATGGTGTGATGACAGACGGATGTGGACGGCAGAATGGAATGACGTTGTCTTTACTGACGAGGCACGCTTCTGTCTGCAGCACCACGATGGTCGGATTCGAGTGTGGAGACACTGTGGAGAGAGGATGCTGGACAGCTGCATTATGCACCGCCACACTGGTCTTGCACCGGGTATTAAGGTATGGGGCGGTATTGGATATTACTCTCGCACGCCTCTAGTACGCATTGCCGGTACTTTAAATAGCTGGCGCTACATATCCGAGGTGCTGGAGCCAGTTGTCCTTCCTTACCTTCAGGGCTCGGCCACAGCCATATTTCAACAGGATAATGCGCGACCACACGTGGCACGCATTGTCCAAAGGTTCTTCGTCAATAACCAGATTGAATTGCTTCCCTGGCCAGCTCGCTCTCCGGATCTTTCACCGATAGAAAACATGTGGTCCATGGTTGCTCAACGAGTGACCCAGATTACATCCCCAGCTGCCACACCAGATGATCTTTGGCAACGTGTGGAAGCTGCTCGGGCTGCTGAACCCCAGGAACACATCCAACGTCTCTTTGACTCAATGCCGAGACGTGTGGCAGCGGTGATCTCCAACAATGGCGGCTACTCTGGCTACTGATTCTGGCAGGAACCACATGTCACAGACGTCTGTAAACGTAATCATTTGATACTTGGTCAACATGTTATCTACAAAATAAATTTTGTTGTGCTACCTCTTGTCTTTCTTGGTGTTGCATTTACGGTGGCCAGCAGTGTAAGTACCTGGGTGTAAAAATTACGAACAACTTCAGTTGGAAAGATCACATAGACAATATTGTGGGGAAGGCGAACCAAAGGTTGCGTTTCATTGGCAGGACACTTAGAAGATGCAACAAGACCACTAAAGAGACAGCTTACACTACACTCGATCGTCCTCTGTTAGAATATTGCTGCGCGGTGTGGGATCCTTACCAGGTGGGATTGACGGAGGACATCGAAAGGGTGCAGAAAAGGGCAGCTCGTTTTGTATTATCACGTAATAGGGGAGAGAGTGTGGCAGATATGATACGCGAGTTGGGATGGAAGTCATTAAAGAAAAGACGTTCTTCGTCGCGGCGAGATCTATTTACGAAATTTCTGTCGCCAACTTTCTCTTCCGAATGCGAAAATATTTTGTTGAGCCCAACCTACATAGGTAGGAATGAACATTAAAATAAAATAAGAGAAATCAGAGCTCGAACAGAAAGGTTTAGGTGTCCGTTTTTCCCGCGCGCTGTTCGGGAGTGGAATGGTAGGGAGATAGTATGATTGTGGTTCGATGAACCCTCTGCCAAGCACTTAAATGTGAATTGCAGAGTAATCATGTAGATGTAGATGTGGATAATACTGTCATTTACCGTCTTGTAAAGTCATCAATGAACAAAATGAACTGCAAAATGATTTAGATAAGATATCTGTGCGCTTTACTGTATGTTTAAATGATGATGGCGTCCTCTTGGGTAAAATATTCCGGAGGTAAAATAGTTCCCCATTCGGATCTCCGCGCGGGGACTACTCAGGACGTCGTTATCAGGAGGAAGAAAACTGGCGTTCTACGGATCGGAGCGTGGAATGTCAGATACCTTAATCGTGCAGGTAGGTTAGGAAATTTAAAAAGGGAAATGGATAGGTTAAAGTTAGATATAGTGGGAATTAGTGAAGTTCGGTGGCACGAGGAACAAGGCTTTTGGTCAGGTGAATAGAGTGTTATAAACACAAAATCAAATAGGGGTAGTGCAGGAGTAGGTTTAATAATGAATAAAAAAATAGGAATGCGGGTAAGCTACTACAAACAGCATAGTGAACGCATTATTGTGGCCAAGATAGACACGAAGCCCACGCCTACTACAGTAGTACAAGTTTATATGCCAACCAGCTCTGCAGATGATGAAGAAAGCCCGTATCTCGTGGTCGTGCGGTAGCGTTCTCGCTTCCCACGCCTGGATTCCCGGGTTCGATTCCCGGCGGGGTCAGGGATTTTCTCTGCCTTGTGATGGCTGGGTGTTGTGTGATGTCCTTAGGTTAGTTAGGTTTAAGTAGTTCTAAGTTCTAGGGGACTGATGACCATAGATGTTAAGTCCCATAGTGCTCAGAGCCATTTGAACCATTTTGATGAAGAAATTGATGAAATGTATGATGAGATAAAAGAAATTATTCAGGTAATGAAGGGAGACGAAAATTTAATAGTCATGGGTGACTGGAATTCGATAGTAGGAAAAGGAAGAGAAGGAAACATAGAAGGTGAATATGGATTGGGGCTAAAAAATGAAAGAAGAAACCGCCTGGTAGAATTTTGCACAGAGCATAACTTAATCATAGCTAACACTTGGTTCAATCATGAAAGAAGGTTGTATACATGGAAGAACCCTGGAGATACTAAAAGGTTTCAGATAGAATATATAATGGTAAAACAGAGATTTAGGAACCAGGTTTTAAATTGTAAGACATTTCCAGGGGCAGATGTGGACTCTGACCACAATCTATTGGTTATGAACTGTAGATTAAAACTGAAGAAACTGCAAGGTGAGAATTTAAGGAGGTGGGACCTGGATAAACTGAAAGAACCAGAGGTTGTACAGAGTTTCAGGGAGAGCATAAGGGAACAATTGGCAGGAATGGGGGAAAGAAATACAGCAGAAGAAGAATGGGTAGCTTTGAGGAATGAAATAGTGAAGGAAGCAGAGGATCAAGTAGGTAAAAAGACGAGGGCTAGTAGAAATCCTTGGGTAACAGAATAGATACTGAATTTAATTCATGAAAGGAGAAAATGCAAAAATGCAGTAAGTGAAGCAGGCAAAAAAGAATACAAACGTCTCAAAAATGAGATGGACAGGAAGTGCAAAATGGCTAAGCAGGGATGGCTAGAGGACAAATGTAAGGATGTGGAGGCTTATCTCACTAGGGGTAAGATAGATACTGCCTACAGGAAAACTAAAGAGACCTTTGGAGAAAAGAGAACCACTTGCATGAATATCAAGAGCTCAGATGGAAACCCAGTTCTAAGCAAAGAAGGGAAAGCAGAAAGGTGGAAGGAGTATATAGAGGGTCTATACAGGCGCGATGTTCTTGAGGACAATATTATGGAAATGGAAGATGATGTAGATGAAGATGAAATGGGAGATATGGTACTGCGTGAAGAGTCTGAGAGCGCACTGAAAGACCTAAGTCGAAACAAGGCCCGGGAGTAGACAACATTCCATTAGAACTAGTGATAGCTTTGAGAGAGCCAGTCCTGACAAAACTCCACCATCTGGTGAGCAGGATGTATGAGACAGGCGAAATTCCCTCAGACTTCAAGAAGAATATAATAATTCCAATCCCAAGGAAAACAGGTGTTGACAGATGTGAAAATTACCGAACTATCAGTTTAATAAGTCACAGCGGCAAAATACTAATGCGAATTGTGAACAGACGAATGGAGAAACTGGTAGAAGCCTACCTTGGGGAAGATCAGTTTGGTTTCCGTAGAAATGTTGGAACACGTGAGACAGTACTGACCTTACGACTTATCTTAGAAGAAAGATTAAGGAAAGGCAAACTCACGTTTCTAGCATTTGTAGACTTAGAGAAAGCTTTTGACAATGTTGACTGGGATACTCTCTTTCAAATTCTGAAGGTGGCAGGAGTAAAATACAGGGAGTGAAAGGCTATTTACAATTTGTACAGAAACCAGAGGGCAGTTATAAGAGTCGAGGAACATGAAAACGAAGCAGCGGTTGGGAAGGGAGTGAGACAGGGTCGTAGCCTCTCCCCGATGTTGTTCAATCTGTATATTGAGCAAGCAGTAAAGGAAACAAAAGAGAAATTCGGAGTAGGTATTAAAATCCATAGAGAAGAAATAAAAATCTGGAGGTTCGCCGATGACATTGTAATTCTATCAGAAAGAGCAAAGGACTTGGAAGGGCAGTTCAACGGAAAGGACAATGTCTTGAAAGGAGGGCATAAGGTGAACATAAAAAAAAAGCAAAATAAGGATAATGGAATGCAGTCGAATTAAGTCGGGTGATGCCGAAGGAATTAGATTAGGAAATGAGACACTTAAAGTAGTAAAGGACTTTTGCTATTTGGGGCGCAAAATAACTGATGATGGTCGAAGTAGAGAGGATATAGAATGTAGACTGGCAATGGAAAGGAAAGCGTTTCTGAAGAAGAGAAATTTGTTAACATCGAGTATTGATTTAAGTTTTAGGAAGTCATTTCTGAAAGTATTTGTATGGAGTGTAGCCATGTATGGAAATGAAACGTGGACGATAAATAGTTTAGACAAGAAGAGAATAGAAGCTTACGAAATGTGGTGCTACAGAAGAATTCTGTAGATTAGATGGGTAGATCACATAACTAATGAGGAGGTATTGAACAGAATTGGGGAGAAGAGGAGTTTGTGGCACAACTTGACTAGAAGAAGGGATCGGTTGGTAGGACATGTTCTGAGGCATCAAGGGATCATCAATTTAGTACTGGAGGGCAGCGTGGATGGTAAAAATCGTAGAGGGAGACCAATAGATGAATACACTAAGCAGATTCAGAAGGATGTAGGCTGCAGTAGGTACTGGGAGATGAAGAAGCTTGCACAGGATAGAATAGCATGGAGAGCTGCATCAAACCAGTCTCAGGACTGAAGACCACAACAACAACAACATCTGTGTGGTGCGAAAAGTATGAAGTTATAGCTACCGAAAGAAATTTACTAAATTTCGATTACGCGATGTCACACAAATCTGGAGGCTGTTAATTCAACTAAAGACTCAGGGATTGCAATTACAAGTAATCTAAATTGGAACGATTACACAGATAATGTTGTGCGTAGAGCAAACCAAAGACTGCGATCCATTGGCAGATCGCTTAGAAGGTGCAACAGGTCTACTAAAGAGACTGCTTACACCATGCTTGTGCGCCATGTTCTGGAGTATTGCTGTGCGGTGTGGGATTCACATCAGGTGGGACTGACGGATGACATCGAAAAAGTACAAAGAAGGGCGGCTTGTTTTGTATTATCGCGAAATAGGGGATATAGTGTCACAGACATGATACGTGATTTGGAGTGGCAATCATTAAAACAAAGGCGATTTTCGTTGCGACGGGATCTTCTCATGAAATTTCAATCACCAATTTTCTCCTCCGATTGCGCAAACATTCTGTTGGCACCCACCTACATAGGGAAAAATGATCATCACTATAAAATACGAGAAATCCGGGCTCGCACAGAAAAATTTAAGTGTTCGTTTTTCCCGCGTGCCGTTCGAGAGTGTAACGGTAGAGAGACAACTTGAATGTGGTTCATTGAACCCTCTGCCACGCACTTTATTGTGAATAGCAAATTAATCATGTAGATGTAGCTATGCAAACACCGCCAAGCACAGCTCTCGTGTTACGTTGCATCAGAACGTCAACTCATTTGCCTGTGTACTTGTGTGCCACTCAAGCCGCTCATATTTTCTGTTTCATCAGTCGTTGCGTGCAAATATGTTGACCAAAGAGGAGAAGTTGGATACGTTACTTTTATATGTAAAATAAATGTAAAAACAGTACAGCGGCATATGGCTAGCTATCCGGGTCGCTAATGTCCGACCCGCCAGGCAATTGCGCAAATGATTAAGACGCTAGTGTGAATAGGCTTCTCTGAACGTCAAAAAGGGGACACGAAGGAAGACTGCAACTGACAGAGAACGCGAAGAAGCTGTTTTGGCCACGAAGCTAATGAATCCGGACAGTGGGACGAGACATACTGCCAAGGAATGTGGACTCAGCCAGACGAGTGTCTTTCGCATCCTGCATCAACAGAATTTCCATTCCTGTCGTCAGTCACTACATCGGACACTCGACGGCCGTGACTTCTAACGTCGTACAGAGTTTTGTCGGTTTGCCCTTCAATAACTGAGAGACGACCTTGCATTTTTCCAAGGTGTGCACTTTACCGATGAAGCATTGGTTACTAACCGCGCTAATGTAAATCTGCCTAGCATGCACTACTGGGCAGCCTAAAATCCACACAATCCAGTCCAACATTAACGGCCGTGAAGCGTAAATATATGGGTCATCGTCATAGGAAATTACATTGTGGGACCTTACTTCATCCCAGGCTTTCTAAATGGATTTTCGTACGCTCACTTTATGACGAAAGTTCTGCCAGTTCTTCTAAAAGAGTTACCACTGGAGGATACTCGATAGTTTATGTGGCTGCAACACGACGGTTGTCCAGCTCACTCGTCCCGTTTGCAACGCAAATACTGAGTGAGAACTTTCCTGGACGTTGGATAGGACGAAATTCTCTTGTCAAATAGCCTGTGAGGTGTTCCGATTTGACTTATTTATTTCTTTGGGGAGCACTCAAAAATAAAGTCTACGACGAAGCCTCACCTACGCCAGACGATTTGTGCCGTCGAATCGCCAGAGCGTGCTCTACCGTATCATCAACTTCAATTACATCCGTTCATCGTTCTTTCGAGCGATGATTGCAAGTGTGCTTTTCAGACTATGGTCAACAGTTTGAATACAAGGTTTAAGGATAAAGTTATTTTTGGAAAACAAAATTTATGTTAGTTGGTTTGGCTCTGAGCACTATGGGACTCAACTGCTGTGGTCATCAGTCCCCTAGAACTTAGAACTACTTAAACCTAACTAACCCAAAGACATCACACACATCCATGCCCGAGGCAGGATTCGAACCTGCGACCGTAGCAGTCACACGGTTCCGGACTGCGCGCCTAGAACCGAAAATTTATGTTATCTGATATGGTTGGTTACCAAATCATTGCTAGTAAATTGTTTATTTTGTTGATTGGCGACTCCATGCAGTGTCGTGTGCACAACGACCATGTATGTTAAATTAAAGGGAGGTCAGCGTTGGCCGTAATATTGATGTTTTATTGATAAGAAAATAGATTTTCGATCACATAGTGATCATCTTCAGTGCTGTACAAATTAAACTCAGACATTGGTATCAAGTTATCAATAACCAAAACTGAGAAGCGATCACAATACACCGGCCAGGGTGGCCGAGTGGTTCTAGGCGCCACAGTCTGGAACCGCGCGACCGCTACGGTCGCAGGTTCGAATCCTGCCTCGGGGATGGATGTGTGTGATGTCCTTAGGTTAGTTAGATGGCAGGTTCGAATCCTTCCTCGGTCATGGATGTGTGTGCTGTCCTTAGTTGACCTCAGAGCCATTTGAATCATTTTTTTGTTTTTTGTAGATGTGCGTTATTTAAGACAATTTTTACAATCTGTACGTTATATACTTTTTGACTGTTCACAACGTGTGCAGTAGGTAGACCTGGGAAAATCACGTTTTTAGATATATGACTGATGACGGCAAAACCAGGTAAGAAAATGGTCAAATGGCTCTGAGCACTATGGGACTTAACATCTGAGGTCACCAGTCCCCTAGAACTTAGAACTACTTAAACCTAACTAACCTAAGGACATTACACACATCCATGCACGAGGCAGGATTCGAACCTGCGACCGTAGCGGTCGTGTGGTTCCAGACTGTAGCGCCTAGAACCGCTCGGCCACACCGGCCGGCCTCATGTGTTTGGATGTATGGTTTCAATAACTGATATGTATGTTGAAAGTGTGCTTGAATTAACTTCAGGTAACACGCACGTTTACCTAACGCATTCAAGAATTCTGCATTTGTATGATTGATACTGTGCACTAGCAGTTGTTGTAAATAGGCAAACAAGCTGGCATCTGTATGTTAGAGCTGCATACTTTGGCTTCATAGAGTATTTGTGTGTGAATAGCGTAAACATAAGTCAATTAGAACAGTAGATAATGCATGTATTCAACAAGTGTCAAGCAATGTAGGTTTAGCTGAAAGAGCATCTATGTATGTAGTTGCAACTTATAGGCTTGAATACGATTCAGGCTGAAACCACAGCATATACAAAACAGTTATTTGGACAAAGTTGTAAAAAAGTTGAATGATTGTGTGATGATATGTATATATGTCAGGAAAGAGAGAAAAACACGAAAAGAAATAATTCTTGTTATCCCATCTTATGATTTAAATGCATATAAAATGTAGCACCACTATATTTCTTAGAGAAAGTATGAAACTCTTATATCATCACACCATTTATAATATTCATTATCAGATTATTTCACAAAGTTTTTGGTTGATGTAGCTGTGGTTCAGACGACCATTCTAGCAGTTTCTTTGTACATAGTATTTCCTTACATGTTCACAAATTCGAATGAACTCACTTCTGAGACAGAGAGCTCTTATATGCACATAAAATCTATATTACAGAATATACCTCTATTAAATTAATAATAAAGTTCCAAAATGTGTAGAAAATATCTCAATATAGGAGGATGCGAATTTACTCTGTTAGACCTCATAACACCACGTTACTATCGAGTACAAGCCGTCTTGCGTTGTCGTGGTGAAACTTCATGTCTTTTTCTTATAATACAGTCAGATTTCTTTGTTATATGCAGTGGAAGATGCCAAAGGACGAATGTTACTAGTTTCTGATAATAGTTGTTCGACATTCATCAATGACTGCAGCGTTTGCAAAAGGTTGTTACGAATGGAGGTCCAACCGATAGTCGTCGAAATGGTTCAAATGGCTCTTAGCACTATGGGACTTAACTTCTGAGGTCATCAGTCCTCTGGAGCTTAGAATTACTTAAACCTAACTAATCTAAGGACATCAGGCACATCCATGCCCGAGGCAGAAATTCGAACCTGCGACCGTAGCGGTCTCGCGCATCCAGACTGTAGCGCCTAGAACCGCTCGGCCACTCTGGCCGGCGATAGTCGTCGAACATCGGTGCTGTAATCACCAGGATTTGTAGAGAATACAATAACTATTCGCTGAAGAAGTAGGATGTCACGAACGTCAGGCACAGTGGTTTACGTGAAACAATAGGTATAGGTTAGGAAGCAAACACTAGTGCATCGAATTAACGTATTTCATTAACCGAAACGCATGCACCTGCACTCTTCACCACACTTTACGTTGCGTAATGGAGGATAGTTCGCGTAATACTATCAGATACACCTTTCATACTCTTAAATGTCTCC
Organism: Schistocerca americana; assembly: GCF_021461395.2. Lineage (NCBI taxonomy): Eukaryota > Metazoa > Arthropoda > Insecta > Orthoptera > Acrididae > Schistocerca > Schistocerca americana. The sequence goes on along the minus strand of NC_060126.1, from coordinate 246,432,311 downwards.
AAACCACCTTCAACTGATTTAGTTTATTTTCTCACTATGCACAATTTCCGCCTTATGCTGTTGGCAACCCTCATGTTAACAGCTTTCATACACCAACATTATTATATCTTCAGTACGTTGTTGTGTTAGCACTTGTGGTAGAAGCTGTTGGTGACTTTCTATAATTAAACGACACCTGAATAAACGACGAAAGAAATAAACTGCTAAGTAAAACTACAGTGGAATGACTTTCGTAAACTAAATACGGTTCTAAAAATCAAGGTCTCTATATGCCTTAAAATAAAGATTTACGGTCAGTACGCATTTCTTCACTGAAGTGCCAAAGAAATTGATATAGGCATGCGTATTCAAATGCAGAATGTAAAAACGTAGTATATTGCACTGCGGTCGGCAACGCCTGTATAAGACAACAAGTGTCTGGCGCAGTTGTTAGATCGGTTACTGCTGCTACAATGGCAGATTAACAAACAAGATGTAAGTGAATTTGAACGTGGCGTTCTACTCGGGGTACGAGCGATGGGACCCAGTATCTCCGAGGTAGCAATGAAGTGGAGATTTCACGAGAGTTCCGTGAATATCAGGAATCCGGTAAAACATCAAATCTCCGACATCGCTGCGAGCGGAAACGGATCCTGCAAGAATGGAACCAGCGATGACTGAAGAGAATCGTTCAACGTGACAGAAGTACAACCCTTCCTCAAATTGCTGCAGGCTTCAATGCTGGGCCATCAGCAAGTGTCAGCTAGTGAACCATTCAACGAAACATCATCGACATAGGCTTTCGGAGTCGAAGGCCCACTCGTGTGTCCTTGATGACTGCACAACACAATGCTTTACGCCTCACCTGGCCCTGTCAGCACCGACATTGGACTGTTGATGGGTGGAATCATGTTGCCTGGTCAAACGAGTCTCGTTTCAAATTACATCGAGCGGATGGACGTGTACGGATGTGGAGATAATTTCATGAATGCATGGATTCTGAATATCAGCAGGGGACTGTTCAAGCTGGTGGAGGCTCTGTAACGGTATGGGACGTGTGCAGTTGGACTTATACGGGACCCCTGATACGTCTAGATACAACTCTGACATGTGAAACGTACGTAAGCATCCTGTCTGATTACCTGCATCCATTCATGTCCTTTGTGCATTCCGACGAACATGGGCAATTGCTGCAGGACAATGCGACACCCCACATGTGGTTCCTTCTGCCATCAGCTATCCAGGGATATGAGTAACGAAATTTTAACTCTGGGTAGCTGATGCCAGTAGGAACCAAAATTACTAATGTTGTGTAGGTAGACAACGTACAATTTTTTAACTACGGAAACTTGGCGCCGTGCGCTCCGATTGGCCGCGGGATTGCCCTGTTGCCGGATGCTATCTATGGACAACGCGTGACTGCGAATGCTTTGCCTGCCGGAGGTCGCGACGTATCCAAGGCGGCCCGCACTCTCGGTGGTAGCGCGCCAGCCTTCCACTCTGGGAGCCTGGGGGCGAGTCCGCCAGGCTCCCGACACATCCCTTGTAGTTTCGTAATAAGACGTACCAGGAACAATGCCGTTAAGGGGCTCCGGAACGCCCTATACTTGCAATGTTAAAATAACGCTTATAAATTACATCTTTCCTCACAAAGTATTTGAGGTAGGAAGTTGAACTTTTTACAGATTATTTATTGGAATATGGGCTACAACTTAACACAGGGATTTTACAAAATTTTAGTTCAGTTATTAAAGATGATTTTTTTTCAATTGTAATGAAAATTCACAACATTTTTTTTTGCAATTTTTTATTTATATATTCAAAAATATACAGTTTTTTGGAAAAAGGCTGTGTTAAATTATGCAGAAGGTACTGTGTAACATTTACTGAAAGTTTGAAACAAATATGTTTGGAAGATCCTTAGAAAACATGTAATTAGTACGAGAAAATAAAAGTTTTGGGAATCGAGCGACAAAGATTGGATTAACTTTTTAGTGCATTCCAGGTCCATAGGATGGATTATCTTCGTCCTCTGCAAACTCCTCCTCCAGCTTCCTCTTGTTCCTCCTCCTGTTTACTCTGGCTTGTATTTCTAGACTCTTTACAGCCCTGTCTGCAGCCCGAAGGCGTTCCTTGTCTAAAGCAAGCATCGCTCGAACCATGTTAGAACCTATCTTCATTCCCATATTTCTAAATACCTTGCACCTTACAATGTTGCCATCATTGAATATACTGGCAACACCAGCCACTTCCATTCCTCCACCACTGCCACTATAGTTAGCTTTGCAATTATTTTCATGTGCACCTTTATATTTTTGTGAACATCTACAATACTTTGATATTACTGCTACATCTAAAACTTTCCCTTTATACATACTGGTGGCAGACACTACACCATGAAGAGATGTGTGTCCCCGTTTATGCCAGGTACCATCGAATGCTGCAGTCAAATCTCTGTTACCATTATTTTCCATTACTGCCTCTTCCACAGCGCTCTTCATAGATTCTATACAGACATCTTCTACTTTAGACCCTATTAATTTATTATAGGTCGTAAACTTGGTTGGGGGATTTGGAAGATTCATGATGCCACAGAAAATTGCACCTGCAGTAGCACCCTTACCAACTGAACGCAAGGAATAAACAAATCTAATGTTGTGTTCGTAGATTTTGCTATCATTTTCTTCAGTTGCAGTTACTGCAACACTGTTCCAAAAGGTGGTCATGTATGAACACTTATCACATTTCAGTTGTATTTCACTAGCAAGTCCTACGTGCTTTATTATGAAGAGTTCCAGACCAACTTCACTACAATGAATACATCTTACACAGTTTGAAAAAATTCCTTTGAGAACCGACATATCAAATATTTCATTCACATCCGATTCGCCCATAAAACATTCATAGTTTTCTCTCATTGAACCAAGCTTCTTCTGTGAAGTATTTTCTTTCCCACTTTGACTGCTATGGGCAGGTATACTTGAGAGGTTAGGTTCACTCACTCGGTTATCGTCTTTATTGTTTACAGTAATAACACATACCGTTGGCTTTCCAACATTTCTCCTTTTCTTAAAAGCCTTCAGAGGATTTCTAATAACTTTACTTTTACTCATTATTATACTTCAACAAAACAGAGACTCAAGAAACAGAATTAATTACGAATATTTTCGAGATAATGACAGAGCAAATAAACATGAAACAATCGACAATCACACCAGCGATATATACTGTATTGAACCATCACAGGTTAGCCACAACACATACTTTATCTCACATCACTAAAATGTACCTGATGAACACGGACGTTAATAATAACACCATTTGACAGCAGTTTAACAGCGCCACAGTGGATCACGCCCATGTAGAACACATTTCAAAAAAAATTTAAAAATAGTTGTAGTCTTCGGAATTGAATAAATTGTATATCTATTAAAAGGTAATAGTCTGCAGATTCAGAAAACGCAAAAAAGTAAAAACTGAACTTTTCATGATTTTGAGCCTTTCCGGAGTCCCTTAACAGCTGTTAGTACGCGTACAGAAAGCGTTTTACAAATTGTGTCGGCCCTGAAAAGGGCCTTTTTTGTAGCTAGGACATTATTTACTTAAAGCAGATGCTCCAACTGGCGACCCTCTGATGCAACACAAGTTTGGTAACGTCGAACGGCATTGCCTTGATATGATTGGCATCATGCTGAATACGATCCATTAATTCCTCTTCGTTTCTAGGTGGTAGCATGACTGTTATGTGTGGGCGCCCCATCATGCTGCAACCCCATGCGTACCGTATGTGCAGGGGAACATCTTTCAGCCGGCCGGGTAGAGTTTCTTGCAAAAAGTGTACGTAATTTGCCCTGGTAAGTCTAGGAGGTAGATGGACTGGCCCAATCAGATGGGCAGCCACAATGCCTGCCCAAATGTTGAGTGAAAATCGTTCCTGGTGTCCGTGGACGTACGTAACGTGAGCATTTCCCCTTGCCCAATAATGAACGTTTCGAGTGGTGTAAAGGCTATCTCGATGGAAGGTGCACTCGTCGGTAAACAACACAATGGCGGGGAAGTCAGGATCTGGTGCAACAAGTCGCAGAAACCGGCAAAAACCTAGCCTGCGTTCATAGTCTGCCACAGGATTTACGTCTTCCACAGTGCGGAAACTAAGCAGATGCTGACCATCATACCTAAAAACCTCCCAGACCAACCAATGAGTGATCCGCGTGTAGTGTCCAACAGCTCGAGTACTTAACAAGCAGATTAAAACTGTGTCCCTGACCGACACTCGAATTCGGGAGAGTGAATATCTCATTCTGGAAACTCGAGCACTTGTCGTACGTCCCCCTCGAAGAGCTCGAGAACAGTCTCTTTAAATGAAACATCCTGTCGTGTTCAAGGTCTTCCATGATATCCCGCTAACGAGCCTGTTTCACCAAGTCGCCAGTGAATTGCTTTATACGTTAGAGGGTGTGGGTTGCGTCTTGCTGGGTACCGTTCGAAATACAACTGTCGAGCTTCATGCGCATTACTGTTGGGTAGTCATGAACAAAACCCATGTCTCGTAGTTCTTCAAACGAATACTGTGCCACTGTACTTACTGTACAACTAAATCGTGGGGGATGTGTGTGTGCTCAGGAGCGAAGCTTATGTGTGAATGCCTCTGACGTGAGGTGGAAACAAAAAGCAAGTCCTATTCGACAGGTGTGCATATCACATTGGAGCCGTGACGGGGCGAGGGAAGTTTTTAGTGTGAACCGACAACCATAGTGCTGACCTGGCAACCTATGAATAACAACAGGGCAATCCCACGGCCAATTGGAGTGCGTGGCGCCAAGTTTCCGTAGTTTAAAAATGGTGCATTGTCGACCTACACAGCATTAGTAATTTTGGTTCCTACCGACATCACTTTTCTTCACCAAAACGACGTTGGTCCCTCACACGACGACACCTGGTCCGCCAAAACGTACATGTTCCCTCACACGACGACACCTGATACACCAAAACGGCCATGTTCCCTATTACGACGACACCAGGGCCACCAAAACGACCATGTTCTCTCACACGACGACACCTGCACCACCAAAACGACCATGTTCCCTCACCCGCCAAGACATGTGGACCACCAGAACAACCATTTTCTCTCACACTACAACACCTGAACCACCAAAACAATGTTCCCTTACCCGACGACACCAGGATCGCCAAAACGACCATGTTCTCTCACACGACGACACCTGCACCACCAAAACGACCATGTTCCCTCACCCTACGACACCTGGACCACGAGAACAACCATTTTCTCTCACACGACAACACCTGGACCACCAAAACGACCATGTACCCTCACACGACGACATCTGGACCACCAAAACGACCATGTTCCCTCACACGACGACACCTGGACCACCAAAACGTACATGTTCCTTCACACGACGACACCTGGACCTCCAAAACGAACATGATCCCTCACACGACGGCACCTGAACCACCAAAACGACGATGTTCGCTAACACGACGAGACCAGGACCGCCGAAACGACCATGTTTTCTCACACGACGACACCTGCACCACCAAAACGACCATGTTCCCTCACCCGTCGACATCTGGACCACCACAACAACCATTTTCCCTGACACGACGACACCTGATCCACCAAAACGACCATGTTCCCTCACACGACGACACTTGGGCTATTGAAGGATCATGTTCGTTAATGCTAGGCGTACCCTCATGTGGCGAGAGAGATGGGTACACGTAACAATTACGCCCATGAATATTGTGGGACATGATCTGTACTAGAGTATAGCAGGTTCCAAATTTCATCGAGCTATGGTACTTGGCAGCGACATGTCATGAGAAAGCTACTTTCGTCCTTAAGTTTCGCACAACAGTGTATATGCAGTTTACAAGTTCACACAAAATGGTTTGTGTGTCCTAGTGACAGGGAGATGAAGTAGGGACGTCGTAAAGCTGTACAAATCTATTTGCGGCCATGTAACTTCCTCTACACATTTAACATTCAAAGCGACATATGTCTTACATAGCTGGATAACTTGCGAAGACATCCAATGTAGAAGTCTGCATTTTGCTTCTTCAGGAAACATTCCACCTCCAAAATCACATCGTCATCTTTTTTGCAAATGCCTGCCGCGTAATGATTTCCTTAACTTAGGAGAGAATAAGAAGTAACTTCGTGACATTTGAGGAGAATACATGGGATAAGGCAAAACTGGATAGGCCAGAGAAACAACATAGGCGGCTGTGCCCTGTTCAGAATGAGCTAAGGCGTTGTCTTGGTGCAAATACACCCTCTTAGAGTACGTTTATGCTACAGCCTCGCTGCTGGCACATTGCAGCTCGCTGCTAGCCGGGTGCCTTGTTCATTTTGAGCTGGTTTTCACGTAGGATACACTGTTCAGACTGCGATTCGGTTGTGCTCCGACTGCGTCTTGAAGCATGGAATCGCGACTGAACTCGTCCTATTCATTTTGCATAGGCGTGACGTACCTCTTTTCCACATACCCTACTGTGTCGCTCCTGTGTCCACGCCAGGCGCCTGTCGTGCTGTGGGCTGTCCGTTGGAAGAATGATTCCATTACAGATGACAGGTGAGCAGCGCGAACACAGTATGTCAGTTGGAAACTTCATCAAGGCGCCGGTATGTCGCTCTTAGGTGGCCGTGGGGTATTCAGCTATTTCCGGCTTTGCCTGAACTGCTATGAACCTCTCTCGAGCGCACTTGTCCTGTTTGATCTCACGTTAGACTCTGTGTACGAACGCATGTTTTCCTTGGACAGCACCTATACAGTTAGGAAACTGCCACATCTCGCTACAGTCCTCCACAATCTTCTTCCACGCTGCCTCTGTTGACTGCCGCATTTCAACAGGTGACAGGGGGCTTCCAGATGAGCTTACAGGTGCAAATGATGATTTGATGAAGTAATGCAGGGGACATTCTGTAGCTGAAGCTCATAGAAATGTATCTCCATTAGCAATATGTCTACAAACCAGTAAACTAAAACGAATGAATAGAATGAACAAAACAATAAGCAATCAATGATAGGTGTCTTAATAAATAATACGTAATTATGTAAAAAATTAATTGTAAGTGCAATTGGAAGTTTTTGTCTTAGTGTTACTGTCAGCCTTTCCTCGGCTGAAATACACTTTCTCCAGTTCGTGTGTTTTTTCTGATGTTCAGGAAGAAGAGCTTGCAATAAATGCTTGAAGTTAGTAAAGCTAAGTCTAAAACAATTTCCGAATTTCACAGGATCATTAGCGCGCTATTAAAGATTGCGTGGAATTCTCCCTCTTGTTCTCTAGCTCTGAATGGAGGATGAACCCAGTGACTACGTTTCTTTCTTTCCCGCAATTGTTTTCTCCAATAGTAAAGCTAAGTCTAAAACAATTTCCGAATTTCACAGGATCATTAGCGCGCTATTAAAGATTGCGTGGAATTCTCCCTCTTGTTCTCTAGCTCTGAATGGAGGGTGAACCCAGTGACTACGTTTCTTTCTTTACCGCAATTGCTTTCTCCACAACAAAACTAAATAATTTCCAAGAGCCACAACAACATCCTCGTCTACTTGCTCCATGTGCCACTGAACACGGCTCGCACAGGGTATATTGTGCAGGAATGCACGCGAAGCGACACGGCACGAGCACGGTCGAAGCACAGCTGGGACACGGTGCCCCATGTGGTAACTGCCCCTAAGCAGCAGCCTCGCTGCTCGCGGCCCGCCGGGACCAGTTACCTTACAGCTGTTTACATACCGAGCAGAGTGTCAGCAGCGTCAAATGCGGCACTCTTCGATTGACCCTGAAGCAGCCGGTCACGGCTCAACTTACAGGACATAATGGCGAAAGGTAATCCAGCTTGATATCATCGCTTGACGAGGATCGTAGCGAGCACTGATGGTGCCGCTTAAATACACTCCTGGAAATGGAAAAAAGAACACATTGACACCGGTGTGTCAGACCCACCATACTTGCTCCGGACACTGCGAGAGGGCTGTACAAGCAATGATCACACGCACGGCACAGCGGACACACCAGGAACCGCGGTGTTGGCCGTCGAATGGCGCTAGCTGCGCAGCATTTGTGCACCGCCGCCGTCAGTGTCAGCCAGTTTGCCGTGGCATACGGAGCTCCATCGCAGTCTTTAACACTGGTAGCATGCCGCGACAGCGTGGACGTGAACCGTATGTGCAGTTGACGGACTTTGAGCGAGGGCGTATAGTGGGCATGCGGGAGGCCGGGTGGACGTACCGCCGAATTGCTCAACACGTGGGGCGTGAGGTCTCCACAGTACATCGATGTTGTCGCCAGTGGTCGGCGGAAGGTGCACGTGCCCGTCGACCTGGGACCGGACCGCAGCGACGCACGGATGCACGCCAAGACCGTAGGATCCTAGCAGTGCCGTAGGGGACCGCACCGCCACTTCCCAGCAAATTAGGGACACTGTTGCTCCTGGGGTATCGGCGAGGACCATCCGCAACAGTCTCCATGAAGCTGGGCTACGGTCCCGCACACCGTTAGGCCGTCCTCCGCTCACGCCCCAACATCGTGCAGCCCGCCTCCAGTGGTGTCGCGACAGGCGTGAATGGAGGGACGAATGGAGACGTGTCGTCTTCAGCGATGAGAGTCGCTTCTGCCTTGGTGCCAATGATGGTCGTATGCGTGTTTGGCGCCGTGCAGGTGAGCGCCACAATCAGGACTGCATACGACCGAGGCACACAGGGCCAACACCCGGCATCATGGTGTGGGGAGCGATCTCCTACACTGGCCGTACACCACTGGCGATCGTCGAGGGGACACTGAATAGTGCACGGTACATCCAAACCGTCATCGAACCCATCGTTCTACCATTCCTAGACCGGCAAGGGAACTTGCTGTTCCAACAGGACAATGCACGTCCGCATGTATCCCGTGCCACCCAACGTGCTCTAGAAGGTGTAAGTCAACTACCCTGGCCAGCAAGATCTCCGGATCTGTCCCCCATTGAGCATGTTTGGGACTGGATGAAGCGTCGTCTCACGCGGTCTGCACGTCCAGCACGAACGCTGGTCCAACTGAGGCGCCAGGTGGAAATGGCATGGCAAGCCGTTCCACAGGACTACATCCAGCATCTCTACGATCGTCTCCATGGGAGAATAGCAGCCTGCATTGCTGCGAAAGGTGATATACACTGTACTAGTGCTGACATTGTGCATGCTCTGTTGCCTGTGTCTATGTGCCTGTGGTTCTGTCAGTGTGATCATGTGATGTATCTGACCCCAGGAATGTGTCAATAAAGTTTCCCCTTCCTGGGACAATGAATTCACGGTGTTCTTATTTCAATTTCCAGGAGTGTAGATTGTTAAGACACAGCGGGTTTGAATCATCTTCGCCGTCCCATGCCGGCGTGCAACGGGCAGCGATATCAACAGCATGAACGCACCATTAGGCAACTTCGTATTTGAAGCCTCCCATAACATAGTCAGATTTCAATAGTATGCTCCTATGTCTGTTAACATCGTACGAGTGTAACTTTGCCCGTTGGTAAATGGGTGTTCCTTTTTCAGCGGTGATGAAGCCACGTATTTTCACAGTTTAGTTTGCTGCCTTGGCTCGATGTTATAGCGCTACATCCAAGATTAGGCCACGGTGATTAGGCGGCTAAAAAGTGATATGGATCGAGTCTTCGTATGTCCATTTTTTCAAGTTGGTTGCGGGACCTCGGGTGTTCAGTACAGAATGTATAAACAAACACCTTTAAGCCGTCTGAATCTCCATATTGTAATTTTATTGGGCTACCAGTTTCGGTGATATATTACGCCATCTTCAGGGCCCCTGACCGACGTGTAAGAAGATTCCATCTTTGGTCCAGTCGAAATATGGACCAGCGTTGGACCTGGTATCTGTAGATTTTTGAGACAACGATAACTTCAAACATCACCCGCCGGCAGGCGATTTGACACTCTGATCTGGATTTTCTGGGTTTCTTGAGTAAGTATGAGCAGTTGCCGAACCCAGCAGACTGTGATATTTAGTGTGTTGAAAATGTTCTACAGGATGCTGAAAAATCATCCATATCTCAATAATACAGGGTGTCCCACTTAAACCTACCTGATTTCAATGATCCAAAAAAAAAAATAGTAGAGACCACAATGAAAAATTCACCACATTGTAGAGCATCCAAAGAATTTATTTATTTATTTATCATCAGTATACCTCTACACGTGGACCATATGCAGCAAGAAGAATATCAAGTCTATATTCAATTTCTTGCCAAGTTCTTTGTAACATTTCCTCTGTTATTGTTGCAGTCGCATTACTGATACAATGTCGCAACGTAGGAATATCGTCCACTTTGATCGCATACACGCGGTCCTTCACGAATCCTCACATGAAGAAATCAAGCGGCGAAATGTCAGGTGAACGTGGTGGCCAGGCAATGGGTCCTCGGCGTCCGATCCAACGATTGGGAAATTTCCTATCCAGGAACTTGCGAACAGCCGTTGACCAATGCGGCGGAGCTCCATCTTGTTGAAAAATGATGTTCAGTTGCAAGTCTTGTATCTAAGGGTCCAAAAACTGTTCCAACATGTCCAGATACTCTGACCCGTTCACTGTTTGTTCCACAAAGAAGAATGGTCCAACAATCCTGTCATACATTATCCCGCACCTGACGTTTAGTTTAGGGCTATCACGAACATGTTCAATGATAACGTGCGGATTTTGCGAACCCCAGATCCGAAAATTATGCCTTTTAACCCTTCCTGATAGACGAAAGCCTGTCTCATCTGAAAATAATCATCTTTCCAGGAAGCTGGCATCCGCATCAATACACTGCAGCACATCCGCAGCATAGTTTCTCGTTCGGCGTCACTGTTGCACAATATGGACTTTGTAAGCACGCATACGAAGACGCTGGTGAACTACATGATGCAATGTTGATTGTGGTACATCAGGTTACGAAGGTGCTTCACGAATTGACTTACGTGGGCTGCTGAGAAACGTTTGTCTGAACTCCTCCGCTGTCTCTTCTGAAACTCAGTAATGTGCACCGCCATAATGTTTCAGAACACTTCCTGTTGCCAGAAACTTCCTGTACCATTCCTTAACTGTTTTCATATCAGGTGGATCATATTCATACACACATAGATAATTTATTTACACCGCCATTTTCACTTCATGCGACCATTCTGCACTCTGGTGTCGACACTCGGCACTTCTGACGCGGGAATATATCTTCTTTGAGTTGCTCGACAATGTGGTGCATTTTTCAATGTCGTATCTACTGTGGTTTTTCTCTCCTGGGTCCTTGAAATCAAGGAGTTTTGATTGAGACACCCTGTATTTTTCAGCGTTATTGGAAAAACTAGCGATCTGATTAGATGATTTGAAATAGTGATCAGTCTTGATCGCAAATTTTTATAAAAAATTAGAAATCACGTATCAGTGGTAACCGGTCTCAATCATACCTAGATCATCATCAGACCAAGTCTCATAATGTGGTGAGCAGCAACGAAGATTGGGGTACTGACAAGTGTCGGAAGACACCGGCAACTGAAAACGCAGCAGTAGTCGGCATTAATAAATACAATAAAAATGACGTGAGCCTTTATGGCTCGTGTCTGCCTTCGTCACATACATCATCATTATGTTATAGATAGCACCTGCGATCACTTGAAAATTATTCCGCATACAGTCAATGTCGAATCGAAGTTTTTTAAAAAGTTCTACTGGGCTGAGAGTCCACAAAAAATACAATTGAGCACAAATACAGGGTGATTCAAAAAGAATACCACAACTTTAAAAATGTGTATTTAATGAAAGAAACATAATATAACCTTCTGTTATACATCATTACAAAGAGTATTTAAAAAGGTTTTTTTCACTCAAAAACAAGTTCAGAGATGTTCAATATGGCCCCCTCCAGACACTCGAGCAATATCAACCCGATACTCCAACTCGTTCCACACTCTCTGTAGCATATCAGGCGTAACAGTTTGGATAGCTGCTGTTATTTCTCGTTTCAAATCATCAATCGTGGCTGGGAGAGGTGGCCGAAACACCATATCCTTAACATACCCCCATAAGAAAAAATCGCAGGGGGTAAGATCAGGGCTTCTTGGAGGCCAGTGATGAAGTGCTCTGTCACGGGCTGCCTGGCGGCCGATCCATCGCCTCGGGTAGTTGACGTTCAGGTTTCATAACTAACCTTTTTCGTAGGACTCTCCATACAGTTGATTGTGGAATTTTCAGCTCTCTGCTAGCTCTGCGAGTCGATTTTCCTGGGCTGCGAACAAATGCTTGCTGGATGCGTGCTACATTTTCATCACTCGTTCTCGGCAGTCCAGAACTTTTCCCTTTGCACAAACACCTATTCTCTGTAAACAGTTTATACCAACGTTTAATACACCACCTATCAGGAGTTTTAACACCATACTTCGTTCGAAATGCACGCTGAACAACTGTCGTCGATTCACATCTGCCGTACTCAATAACACAAAAAGCTTTCTGTTGAGCGGTCGCCATCTTAGCATCAACTGACGCTGACGCCTAGTCAACAGCGCGTCAAGCGAACAAATGTACAACTAAATGAAACTTTATAGCTCCCTTAATTCGCCGACAGATAGTGCTTAGCTCTGCCTTTTGTCGTTGCAGAGTTTTAAATTCCTAAAGTTGTGGTATTCTTTTTGAATCACCCTGTATTTTTCAACGAATCAGTTGCGATCTTGCGAACACTCTTTGAGCACGTCAGTGCTGGTTCAAATGGTTCAAATGGCTCTGAGTACTATGCGACTTAACTTCTGAGGTCATCAGTCGCCTAGAACTCAGAACTAAATAAACCTAACTAACCTAAGGACATCACACATATCCATGCCCGAGGCAGGATTCGAACCTGCGACCGTAGCGGTCGCTCGGTTCCAGACTGTAGCGCCCAGAACCGCACGGCCACTCCGGCCGGCTATCAGTGCTGATTTAGTATTAAGCAACTTGTAGTCTGTTAACGTTCACTGGCAGAAAACTGTTTATAATTCTGCAAGACGACAGTCCGCAGTTTTAGATTTGGTAGTCCAGAGCGTCGTATACGTGTAATAAAAAAGTAAAATAAATTGTGAGGCTAAGCGCCAATTACTTTTTCATGAGGAACTATGACCAGCTGTAAGAAGAGAAAAGATTTACCATTGACAGTATAATTTTTCTACGATTACGTATTCCAGTTACCATGAATGTGGCAAATTCTTGATTCTTTTACGTTGGTTAATAAGTAGATTAAAAGTGGACTCTGCACTGCCACGATGTAATTCTTCACACACTGAAGCGCCAAAGAAACTGTTATAGCCATGCATATTCAAATACAAATATATGTAAACAGGCAGAACACGGCGCTGCGGTCGACAACGCTTATGTAAGACAAGTGCCCGGCGCAGTTATTAGATCGGTTACTGTTGTTACAACAGCAGGTTATCAAGATTTAACAGAGTTTGAACATGGTGTTATAGTCGGCGCACCAGCGATGGGTCACAGAATCTCCGAGATAGCGATGAAGTGGGGATTTTCCCATACGACCATTTCACGAGTGTACCGTGAACATCAGGAATTCGGTAAAACATCAAATCCCCGACACCGCTGTGGCCGGAAAAGATCCTGCAAGAACGGTCCAAATGGCTCTAAGCACTATGGGACTTAACATCTGAGGTCATACTTAGAATTACTTAAACCTAACTAACGTAAGGACATCACACACATAAATGCCCGAGACAGGATTCGAACCTGCGACTGCAGCTGCCGCGTGGTTCCCGACTTGCAAGAACGGGGCCAACGATGACTGAAGAGAATCGTTCAACGTGACAGAAGTGCAACCCTTCCGCAAATTCCTGCATATTTCATTGCTGGGCCGTTAACAAGCGTCTGCGTGTGAACCATTCAACGAAACGTCATCGATATAGGCTTTTGGAGTCGAAGGCCCACTCGTGTATCCTTGATGACTGCACAACACAAAGCTTTGCGCCTCTCCTGGCCTGGCCTGGACTGATATGGGACCCCTGATACGTCTAGATACTCTGACAGGTGAAACGTAAGTAAGCATCCTGTCTGGTCACCTGCATCCATTCATGTCGATTGTGCATTGTGGAATTGGGCACTTCCAGCTGGACAATGCGACTCCTCACACGTCCACAAATGCTACAGGAACGCTCTTCTCAGTTTAAACACTTCCACTGGCCCCAAACTCCCCGGACATCAACATTATTTAGCATATCTGGAATACCTTGCAACGTGCTGTTCGGAAGAGATCTCCACCCCCTCGCACTATTACGGATTTGTGACAGCCCTGCAGGTTTCATGGTGTCAGTTCCCACCAGCACTAGTCGTGTCCGTGCCACCTCGTGCTGCTGCACCTCCGCGTGCTCGCGGGAGCCCGGCACGATATTAGGCAGGTGTACCAGTCTCTTTGGCTCTTCAGTGTAATATGGTTCCAGTTAATAGACTCTTTTTCGAGTACAGTCGGTGCCTTTTTGGCACGCAGATACGTTACTCATTTAGTTGGCTTCAACTTTGATGATATGATGATCTTCGCACACTCGTTTCCTTTTACCTTTTTTCATACCCAAGTTATCTATTGCAACACCATTTGCTATAACTTATTATTCAGATAGGTTTTTCATCTATAGATAGGTCGTTAAGGTATTTCCTTATACTCCTAGGGAAATAATATAACAATGTCAGCTGAGAATTTGGAGGACTCCCCATTGTTAAGTAAGATTTAAGGTTCTTTTTGGTTAGTTTCACAGTGGTAATGCCGGCCTGTTACGTGATATAAAGGATACCAAATCATATCTTTTTATTTGGATTTGCTATATAACCTAGGCACGTTAGGTATTTGTGAATATTCTTAATGTGCTCTTTGCATACCGCTTTTCTCTTAACATGCCGACTGCCTTTGGATTTTGCGTCAAGTTGTTTTTTGATGCTGTGACAACTAATTATATCACCAGTTGTGATAGTATCTATGCCATGCATATTATTTTACTTCATAGATTACTGTTTGGAAAGAAGTCCTCACAGGTCTAGGAGTTTCCTGATCTATAAGAATTATACAGGATTTTATATAAAAAAGACAAGTTTTTTCTCAGCGAAGGTCCTGATTGTATTCTCTCTAGTTACGACCCTTTTAATGATTTTGTATGTTCTCTTGTAAATACATGGTGTCAAATTGTTTTATGACTAATAAATATGTACACATGTTTTAGTCTATTGCGCTAGATGTACTCAGAGATTTTTTTAACGCCACTACTTTCATTTTGTAGCTTTGACCGCTTTTGAGATTACCTGACCCTGTAAGCTTGCTTTGTACACCATAATATACACTACATGTATACTATTTTATTATAGTCCGCAGCTCGTGGTCTTGCGGTCGCGTTCTCACTTCCCGAGCACGGGAAGCCGGGTTCGATTACCGGCGGGGCCAGGAATTTTCACCTGCCTTAAGATGACTGGGTGTTTGTGTTGGCCTCATCATTTCATCATCATTCACGCACGTGGCAAGATTGGAGTGAGAAAAGGGTGGGAATTTGTACGGGCGCTGATAAACACGTAGTTGAGCGCCCCACAATCCAAACATTATCATCACCTTTTGTTATACAGGGGCCTGAAAATGGAATACCGGCATGCCGAATGTGGTTGTCGCCAAAATAAAATTAAATAACATCTCAGTTACGGAGCTGTTGCAGAATTTCATTGATATTGACAGTTACTTAACCAACTGATGTCCCCTGTCCACGATGGATAAAAAAAAATGAAAAAATTAAAAATTAAAAAAAAAGGTTCAAATGGCTGTGAGCACTATGGGACTTAACATCTGAGATCATCAGACCCCTAGACTTAGAACTACCTAAACCTGACTAACCTAAGGACATCACACACATCCATGCCCTAGGCAGGATTCGAACCGGCGAGCATAGCAGCAGAGCGGTTCCGGAATGAAGCGCCTAGAACCGGTCGGCCACACCGGCCGGCTTACGATGGATCAACAATGGCTATAATGTGAGGTTGAAGGGACGTTTGGAGATTTGATGAAGCGTTGTTGCTTTCCGCAAACGGTAGTCGTATACAGTAGTTAATACAAAGTAAAGTTCATTCCCAGCTGGTAAGTAGTGTTACAGACCCCCCGCAGTTCCTCTCCGGGATAAAGACAACAAAAATGTAATGGAGTGCGAAGGCCGGTTCGGCTCTCACAGTTTGCTCATTATAAGTTAAATACGGTACGCCACTTGGCAGAACTGCTGCGCATTTTCGCGCGCAGGGGCCCTAAATTTGTTCCAGAACGGTCCGTGAGTGGCGACGACAGACTTTCTGAAATAGGTAAACTGCCCGAGTTAATACCTAGCCGCAGCAGCGCTGCTGGCAAAGGGGACTGAGATAGTGCCGGAGAGTTACAGCCGAGGAACCGGTACACGATGCCGTTTGCCAGCAGGATATTGCATATTAGTGTGCGTGCGTGTGTGAGCACGAGGCAGGCCGCCGCCGACCTGTTTGTTCAGAAGTTTATGCGGCTAGCCCGACCGCGCCGCTCACGTATCCGGATCTCTTCGCACGGGCACCGCGTGCTCTTACGCCAACCTGAAGTGTGATTTATCTCTTCAGCAGCCCAGCGAAAAGTGGCCGAGATGAAGCGCCAGCATTACGTGATAGTTGGCCCAGGCTGTCGCAGGTCCAGAGTAAACACGGAGCGGCAATCTACAGGTGGCTGTTAGCATGTGTAGGGTGCGGAACTGATGAACTGGACTGCATCTGCGACGACGTACATCTCTGCGCTACATTCCTGTAAAGGTAATCAAATGCGTAGATAAATGGCCCTTTACATGCAACAACCGATCGACTCACCGACCGACAAATTGGACGTGTGTAGACATATTGGCCAACCGACCGACAGAGTTTTTGTGTCAAGAGGTGGGTCGGCTCTGACCATCTGACTGCCGACCTCACGACTTCATCCAACTAATTGTACCACGTGTTGAATTGTCGGGCCAACCGACAGACAAAAGATCGTTTTCTGTCACTGCGCGGGGAATTAAAAGCTGTTCAAATACGGAACAAAATTTGGAAATTTGTTGTAAGGACTATGGGACCAAACTGCTGAGGTCATCGGTCCCTAGACTTACGCACTACTTAATCTAACTTATGCTAAGGACAACACACACACACATGCCCGAGAGAGGACTCGAACCTCCGACGGGGGGGAGAGCGCGAACCGTGACA
Source organism: Schistocerca americana (assembly GCF_021461395.2). Lineage (NCBI taxonomy): Eukaryota > Metazoa > Arthropoda > Insecta > Orthoptera > Acrididae > Schistocerca > Schistocerca americana. The sequence goes on along the minus strand of NC_060126.1, from coordinate 246,415,094 downwards.
AGGCGCCCCAGACCGTACTCAAATACGGCAACATGACAGAGTGCGAGGCGGATGAAACTTGGATAATACAGTTATTGGAGAAATCTAAAGACTCCAGATGTTTGTGGGACTCGTCGTGCGAGATGTATAGCAATAGAGATGCAAGAAATGAAACACCTGTTTCGTTTTCAACGAATCCATGACGGTTTCACGTGGCACACGGAGTGAATAACATCACATTTTTATGAATAAAAGTGCATCGACTGTCTGTATTTTGGCTTTTATTGCATATTTCCGACATTTATTGAAAATGAAACGGAAAATCCGAAACAGGGACATATTATATTTTTAATTGGTTCAAATGGCTCTGAGCACTATGGGACTCAACTTCTGAGGTCATCAGTCCCCTAGAACTTAGAACTACTTAAACCTAACTAACCTAAGGACAGCACTGCCCGAGGCAGGATTCGAACCTGCGACCGTAGCGGCAGCGTGGTTCCAGACTGTAGCGCATATATTTTTAATTCATCGGGAATGAAACCGAAAAACCGAAATACGCACAGATTAGATTTTAGATTCCGATTCGTATCGGAAGTAAAATCTAAAAATCGAAATATAGACCGTCGACGGACTTTTATTCATAAAATATTCTTGCTTCGTTGTTACAAGTGTTAAATAAGATTCAGCCTATCGCCACGCCTTCTACTATTAACAGCAAAGTAAGGATTTATATTACAGTTCTAACAGTTGCTTAGTGCTTCATTTCTACATATTTATTACTGTAGTTATTAGATGATATGCGCCACCAGAATTTACATACTTTTCTCTTATAATTCGAAACGACTTTCTTAAAGTTATAGAGAATAAAAACTCATTTCTTTCATTTAGTTTGCCCTACTAAGATGTATTTGCTCACGCAACTATAAATCACGCTTCTGATTTCAGGAATCGTTTTAGGTAATAACGTTGGGGGAATACAACTCCACTGAATCTGAGGTCCTAACTTCTACCAGTGGCTAAAAAACTTAGCTTTGAGACTTCTCATGAGTGTATTCTTTTCCTTCAGAAATGGCGTGACGACATTCAGTAGCTTAAAAAGAATGTTTCATCCACTCTTGAATAATTACGAAAACCATGGGCTCGGAGCTACTCAAGTATCAGCATGGGTGAATTTCTTCGTTTGCATTAGCCATTTGTTTCCCACAGCTTTCTCAACGTTAGCTTCAAAACAGCCCAGACAAATGTCAGTGCTAGTGCCTGGGTAACACCACGCGGCATTTCGTAGAACATAGCTTCAATGAACGTTAAGATAAACAATACGCAACCAGCGACAGGAACAGGGCAGCGGTGGAATCACTGAGTGAAGTCGGTCCGGACGTATGTAGGCTATAGCGAAATTGGTCGGTCGCTCAGTCGGTCGGTCGACCGACGACAGATAAATTGCTGCATGTGTACGACCCTTAAGTCAATACGTCTATACTCCGCACGTCACCTGAAGGTGTGTGGCAGAAGGTACTAAGTGCACCACTGTCATTTCGTCCCCGTTTATTTATTTATTTACACGTCAAGTTCCTTAGGACCCAATTGAGGAGCAAATCTCCAAGGTCATGGAACATGTCAGTAGATGAAATTACAACATAAAAATAATAATAGATAAAAATAAAATGTTTATGAGCCTGAAAAAAGTCAAGTTTAAGTAAACGCAATCAACAATACAACAAGAATCAGCTTAATTTTTCAAGGAACTTCTCGACTGAAAAGAAAGAGTGCCCGCATCTCGTGGTCGTGCGGTAGCGTTCTCGCTTCCCACGCCCGGGTTCCCGGGTTCGATTCCCGGCGGGGTCAGGGATTTTCTCTGCCTCGTGATGGCTGGGTGTTGTGTGCTGTCCTTAGGTTAGTTAGGTTTAAGTAGTTCTAAGTTCTAGGGGACTTATGACCACAGCAGTTGAGTCCCATAGTGCTCAGAGCCATTTGAACCATTTTTTGAAAAGAAAGAGTGACCCATGAGGAAACTCTTCAGTTTCGATTTGAAAGCGCGTGGATTACTGCTAAGATTTTTTAATTCGAACGGTAGCTTATTGAAAATGGATGCAGCAGTATACTGCACACCTTTCTGCACAAGAGTTAAGGAAGACCGATCCAAATGCAGGTTTGATTTCTGCCGAGTATTAACTAAGTGAAAGCTGCTTTTTCTTGGGAATTAGCTAATATTGTTAACAAGAAATGACAGTGAGGAACATATATATATTGAGAAGCCAATGTAAAATACCCAGACTCATGAACTGGGGTCGACAAGAGGTTCGTGATCTTACACAACTTTTTGCCCAAACCGCCCGTTTCTGAGCCAAAAATATCCTTTTACAATGGGAAGAGGTACCCAAAAATATAATACCATACGACATAAGCGAATGAAAATAAGCAAAGAAGACTAATTTTCGGGTCGAACGATCATTCACTTCTGATGCCATTCGATAGTAAAAATGGCAGCATTAAGTCTTTGAACAAGATCTCTTTCCATGACAGTTTAGTATCAATCTGAACACCTAGAAATTTGAACTGTTCAGTTTCACTAACCATCTGCCCATTCTGTGAAATTAAAACGTCCGATTTTGTTGAATTGTGTGTCAGAAACTGTAAAAACTGAGTCTTACTGTGATTTAACGTTACTTTATTTTCTACAAGACATGAAATTAGATCATGAACTGCACTATTTGAAACTGGACCAATGTTGCACACAACATCCTTTACTACCAAGCTAGTGTCATCACCAAACAGAAATATTTCATAGTTACCTGTAATACTGGTGGACATATCATTTATATAAATAAGGAACAGGAGTGGACCCAACACTGATCCCTGGGGCACCCTCAATTTGATTGTACCCTATTCAGACCCCACATCACAGCCATTCTCAACATTGTGAATCATGACCTTTTGCTGTCTGTTGCTAAAGTAAGAGGTGAACCAATTGTGAGCTTCTCCCCGTATTCTGTAATGGTCCAATTTCTTCAGTAATATTTTGTGCTCAACACAATCAAATGCCTTAGTTAAATCAAAAAATATGCCTAGAGTTCGAAACCTTTTGTTCAACCCATCCAGTACTTCACAGAGAAAAGAGAATATAGCATTTTCAGTTGTTAAACGACTTCTAAAGACGAACTGTACATTTGATAGCAAATCATGTGATATAAAATGATCAATTATCCTTACTTACACAGCCTTTTCAATGACTTCAGCAAACACTGTCATAGAAATAGGTCTAAAATTGTCTCCATGATCCTTTTCTCCATTTTTATAAAGCGACTTTACTACTGAGTACTTTAATCGTTCAGAAAACTGACCTGGCTTAAAGGAAAAATTACAAATATGGCTAAGTACGGGGCTAACATATGCGGCACAGTACTTTAATATTCTGCTGGGCACTCTATCATATCTATGAGAGTCCTCAGTCTTCATGATTGTTAAATACTCTACATATATCTGATTTATCAGTAACAGAAATATTTTTACTACGAACTGACTTTATATTGTCGACCTTGTGCTGCTGACCAGACACTTCCTTCGCGGTTTTAATTTTATCCTGTGAATTAACTATTCTATTCGCGTACCACATACTGTTTGCCTTCCTAATAACATTTTTAAGCACCTTACAAATCTGTTTGGAATGGTCCACTGTAGCTTGATTGTGACTACTTCTAACATTTTGATAAAATACCCGCTTTGTTCTACATGATACCCTTACCCCACTATTCAGCCACTTGGGCTGCTTATTACTGCTAGTTCCCCGTTTGAAACGTTCTAATGGAAAGCAACTCTCAAACAGCATGAGAAATGTGTTAAGAAAAGCCTTATATTTGTCATCTGTGTTACCGGCACTATAAACATCCTGTCACTCTTGTTCTTTGACAAGGTTTAAAAAACTCACTATTGCTGTTAGATTAACTTCCCTATGTAGTTTGTAATTATACGTGACACTTTTTTGAGTACAAAAGCCTTTTAGTGCTAAAATTTGTGCATCATGGTCTGAAAGTCCATTCACCCTTTTACTAACAGAATGCCCATCTAGCAATGAAGAATGAATAAAAATATTGTGTGGCTGTGCTACTGTTCCCCTGCACCCTAGTTGGAAAAAACACAGTCTGCATGAGATCATATGAATTTAGGAGACGTACAAACATCCTTTTTCGTGCAACAGCATATACAAAATTCTATATTGAAGTCACCACATATATCTAATTCCTGGTACTTCCTACAAAGTGAATCTAGAACCCTCTCTAGCTTGAGTAGAAATTTTCTGAAGTCAGGTTTAGGGGACCTATAAACAACAACAATTATAAGTTTAGTTTCACTAAATTTTACTGCCCTTGCACAGCATTCAAATATCTGTTCCTTGAAAAACAGCCAGCTAATCTGCATCCTGGTAAAGAAAGCTTCTGAATTGTCAAATTATTTAAGTGGTTCTCCTATATACCAATAATTTCAGAGTCAACATCTATAAGCAGTTCATAAAGTTTATCCCTAACACTTCTTATATTTTCATCAAATATGCTGATTGCTTCTCCACCTGGAAACATGACGTCCTCTGAAGGTGAGCCCTTAGTTAGAGGGACTTCCTTTAAGCAGGTATACCTATCAGCCGACTTTAATCCAAAAAAGGTGCAGCTCTAACACCAACTACTTCAGGAATTTTTCCATGAGTGAACCCACCACCACCCACTACACTGTCACCCATAAGCTTTGCCAGACTCCCCTTCCCGTCTGTTGAGGTGCACGCCATGCCTAGTATCTGATAGACACAACTGGCACCACTGAAATGTGACCCACGCCCTCTGCCATCAGTGTCTTCCCGAGCCCCATGTTAACGCGGTTAACAGCCGCATTAAGATGAGGCCGAGCATGACTCTCAAACAGTTGCACGAAATGCGCATTAGTGCCACCAGTTTTAGTAGCTATCTTTTCCAGGTCACCATCTATATCATATTCCCCTCCCTATCAAGACTGTTCCCTGCTCCACCCACTACCACTACGTGATCCTCCTTGGTAAAATTCCTACGTAACTCCCCTATGCTGTCAGTCACCGGAGGCAACCCTGCACTAGGCTTCACAATGCTGGTGACCTGGTGCTCACTCACCAACACTTCCTGCAACTGCTCGCCCGCACCTCTACCGTGCGAACTACCTAGTAGCAGAACTAACTTCTTTCTGTTACAATTTACAACTGACCTAGGCATCCTAAATGCTGAGGACTGCTGCATGTTCCCTACATTTATAGCTACAAGAGGCTCCTCTCCACTCAACTCTGACAGTTGGTCAAATCTATTGCATATACGCAGAGTATAACTGTCTGAATACCTCCTCCCCCTAGCTGCCTTCTTGCCAATTGCCGGTTCCCATTCCCCACCACCCTTCACCCTCCTCAACTCATATAGTTCCTCCTTTGCGCGTTGTAACTGCACCTCAAGGGCACAGATCTTGCGCTCCTGCTCCTCATCAACTTATTTCTACTACAGTTTTGCATTCCCAGGAGAGGATTTCGCTAGAATTCCCACTGGCTTCCCCACTGCATTCCTCCCAATGAAAATACTTTGAACAAATCCCACACCGTAACCCACTACTCTCAAACCTACAACAGAGCCCACACTACTCACTCATGGTAAAATTTTACAGTTACTGAAAAAAAACTATACGTCTACGTTACGCAATTTCAGTTACACCAATAGAACTACACTCCTGGAAATGGAAAAAAGAACACATTGACACCGGTGTGTCAGACCCACCATACTTGCTCCGGACACCGCTGCCGTCAGTGTCAGCCAGTTTGCCGTGGCACGCGGAGCTCCATCGCAGTCTTTAACACTGGTAGCATGCCGCGACAGCGTGGACGTGAACCGTATGTGCAGTTGACGGACTTTGAGCGAGGGCGTATAGTGGGGATGCGGGAGGCCGGGTGGACGTACCGCCGAATTGCTCAACACGTGGGGCGTGAGGTCTCCACAGTACATCGATGTAGTCGCCAGTGGTCGGCGGAAGGTGCACGTGCCCGTCGACCTGGGACCGGACCGCAGCGACGCACGGATGCACGCCAAGACTGTAGGATCCTACGCAGTGCCGTAGGGGACCGCACCGCCACTTCCCAGCAAATTAGGGACACTGTTGCTCCTGGGGTATCGGCGAGGACCATTCGCAACCGTCTCCATGAAGCTGGGCTACGGTCCCGCACACCGTTAGGCCGTCTTCCGCTCACGCCCCAACATCGTGCAGCCCGGCTCCAGTGGTGTCGCGACAGGCGTGAATGGAGGGACGAATGGAGACGTGTCGTCTTCAGCGATGAGAGTCGCTTCTGCCTTGGTGCCAATGATGGTCGTATGCGTGTTTGGCGCCGTGCAGGTGAGCGCCACAATCAGGACTGCATACGACCGAGGCACACAGGGCCAACACCCGGCATCATGGTGTGGGGAGCGATCTCCTACACTGGCCGTACACCACTGGTGATCGTCGAGGGGACACTGAATAGTGCACGGTACATCCAAACCGTCATCGAACCCATCGTTCTACCATTCCTAGACCGGCAAGGGAACTTGCTGTTCCAACAGGACAATGCACGTCCGCATGTATCCCGTGCCACCCAACGTGCTCTAGAAGGTGTAAGTCAACTACCCTGGCCAGCAAGATCTCCAGATCTGTCCCCCATTGAGCATGTTTGGGACTGGATGAAGCGTCGTCTCACGCGGTCTGCACGTCCAGCACGAACGCTGGTCCAACTGAGGCGCCAGGTGGAAATGGCATGGCAAGCCGTTCCACAGGACTACATCCAGCATCTCTACGATCGTCTCCATGGGAGAATAGCAGCCTGCATTGCTGCGAAAGGTGGATATACACTGTACTAGTGCCTACATTGTGCATGCTCTGTTGCCTGTGTCTATGTGCCTGTGGTTCTGTCAGTGTGATCATGTGATGTATCTGACCCCAGGAATGTGTCAATAAAGTTTCCCCTTCCTGGGACAATGAATTCACGGTGTTCTTATTTCAATTTCCAGGAGTGTATTTACAGAACTAACAATAAAAAAAACTAAACTCCGTCTGAACAGGCCATGAAGGCCCAACAGAACCGACCGGCCGCCGTGTCATCCTCAGCCTACAGGCGTCACCGGATGCGGATATGGAGGGGCGTGAGGTCAACACACCGCCCTCCCGGCCGTATGCCAGTTTACGAGACCGCAGCCGCTACTTCTCAATCAAGTAGCTCCTCAGTTTGCCTCACAAGGGCCAGTTGAACAGTCACCTATAACTCTCGTTTTGCAGGTCGATCCATCTGATTCTACAATATCTGTACTTGAAGGAAACTAAAATATTCCACAACCTCGGCCATTTCGTTGTCCACAACTCCCACGGCCGTGAGTTAACCAAGCTTTTTTGGCAGCTGTTACTGTAATAGTAGTATTTAGTACACTCGAGAGGCAAAGAAACTGGTACACTTGCCTAATATCGTGTAGGGCCCCCGCGAGCACGCACAAGTGCCGTAACATGACGTGACATGGACTCGACTAATGTCTGAGGTAGTGCTGGAGGGAACTGCCACCATGAATCCTGTAGGGCTGTCCATAAACCCGTAAGAATACGAGGGTATGCGACAGCACGCTGCAAGGTATCCCAGATATTTTCAATAATGTTAATATCTGGAGAGCTTAGGGCCAGCGGAAGAGTGTTCGTGGAGCCACTCCGTAGCAATTCTGGACATGTGGGGTGTCGCATTGTCCTGCTGGAATTTCTCAAGTCCGTAAGAATAAACAATGGACATGAATAGACGCAGGTGATCATACAGGATGCTTAAGTACGTGTCACATTTCAGAGTCGTATCAGAAGTCTCATACCATTCCAACTTCACATGCCCCATACTATTACAGAGCCTCCACCAGCTTGGACATTCCCCATGCAGGGTCCATGAGTTCATGAGGTTGTCTCCATACCCGTACACGACCAACGATATGAAACGAGATTCCTCCGATCAGCCAACATGTTTCAAGTCATCAACAGTCCAATGTCGGTGTAGACGGGCCCTCGAGAGGCGTAAAGCTTTCTGTCGTGCTGGGCACACGAGTGGTCCTTCGACACCGAAAGCCCATATCGATGATGTTTCGTTGAATGGTTTGCGCGCTGATACTTTCTAATGGCCCAGCACTGAAATCTGCAGCAATCTGCGGAAGGGTTGCACTTCTGTGACGTTGAACGATTCACTTCAATAGTCGTTGGTCCCGTTAAAATGGCTCTCAGCACTATGGGACTTAACATCTGTGGTCATCAATCCCCTAGAACTTAGAACTACTTAAACCTAACTAACCTAAGGGCATCACACACATCCATGCCCGAGGCAGGATTCGAACCTGCGACCGTAGCAGTCCCGCGGTTCCGGACTGAGCGCCTAGAACCGCTAGACCACCGCGGCCAGCCGTTGGTCCCGTTCTTGCAGAATTTTTTTCCGGCCACAGCGATGTAAGTGATTCGTTGTTTTACCGGATTCTTGATATTCACGGTACACTCATGAAATGGTCGTATGGGAAAATCCGCACTTAAGTGCTGCCTCGGAGATGCTGTGTCCCATTGCTCGTGCGCCGACTATAACACCACGTTCAAACTCACTTAAATCTTGATAACCTGCCATTGTAGCAACACTAACCGATATAACAACTGCGCCAAACACTTGTTGTCTTATATAGGCGTCGCCGACCCCAGCGCCTTATTCTGCCCGTTTATACACCACTGGCAATTAAAATTGCTATACCAAGAAGAAATGCAGATGATAAACGGGTATTCATTGGACAAATATATTATACTGGAACTGACTTGTGATTACATTTTCGCTTGGGTGCGTAGATCCCGAGAAATCAGTACCAAGAACAACCAACTCTGTCCGTAATAACGGCCTTGATACGCCTGGGGACTGAGTCAAACAGAGCTTGGATGGCGAGTACAGGTACAGCCGCCCATGCAGCTTCAACACGATACCAAAGTTCATCAAGAGTAGTGACTGCGCATTGTGACGAGCCAGTTGCTCGGCCACCATTGACCAGACGTTTTCGATTGGTGAGACATCTGGAGAATGTGCTACCCAGGGCAGCAGTCGAACATTTTCTGTATCCAGAAAGGCCCGTACAGGAACTGCAACATGCGGTCGTGCATTATCTTGCTGAAATGTAGGGTTTCACAGGGATCGAAGGAAGGGTAGAGCCACGGATCGTAACACATCTGAAATTTAACGTCCACTGTTCAAAGTGCCGTCAATGCGAACAAGAGGTGACCGAGACGTGTAACCAATGGCACCCCATACCATCACGCCGGGTGATACGCCAGTATGGCGATGACGAATACACGCTTCCAATGTGCGTCCATCGTGATGTCGCCAAACACGGATGCGACCATCATAATGCTGTAAACAGAACCTGGATTCATCCGAAAAAATGACGTTTGGCCATTCGTGCACCCAGGATCGTCGTTGAGTACACCATCGCAGGCGGTACTGTCTGTGATGCAGCGTCAAGGGTAACCGCAGCCACGGCCTCCGAGCTGATAGCCCATGGTGCTGCAAACGTCATCGAACTGTTCGTGCAGGTGGTTGTCGTTTTGCAAACGTCGCCATCTGTTGACTCAGGGATCGAGACGTGGCTGCACGATCCGTTACAGCCATGCGGATAAGATGCCCGTCATCTCGACTGCTAGTGATACGAGGCCGTTGGGATCCAACACGGCGTTCCACATTACCTTCCTGAACCCACCGATTCCACATTCTGCTAACAGTCATTGGATCTCGACCAACGCGAGCAGCAATGTCGCGATACGATAAACCGTAATCGCTGTAGGCTACACTCCGACCTTTATCAAAGTCGGAAACGTAATGGTACGCATTTCTGCTCCTTACACGAGGCATCACAACAACGTTTCACCAGGCAACGCCGGTCAAGTGCTGTTTGTATATGAGAAGTCGGTTGGTAACTTTCCTCATGTCAGCACGTTGTAGGAGTCGCCACCGGCGCCAATCTTGTGTGTATGCTCTGAAAAGCTAATCATTTGCATATCACAGCATCTTCTTCCTGTCGATTAAATTTCGCTGCTGTAGCACGTCATCTTCGTGGTGTAGCAATTTTAATGGTCAGCAGTGTATATCTCTTTATTTGAATGAGCATGCCTATACCAGTATCTTGGCGCTTCGGTATGTTACAGTAGGTATTGGTATTCAATATACTGTGGAATATTAGAGAAAAAAACACACCTTCATAACATAATGTAACAGTTGTCAAAACTTAAGAAGGCAACAATGTATAAACATAAGTGTTGCAATTGAAATCTGTGTGTATTCACAACACTCATAAGCATTAAGTATTATAAAAAGCAAACTAATAAACACCAATACCTTTCTCATCAATGTTTAGTAGAACATCCTGAGGAGTAACATCATCTGATGAAAATCTGGAACTACAGGTGGTGGAATTTCTCCCTCAGATGAAGACTCCAGCGGCTCGCCCACAGATTTGTGATTCAAAATCTGACTTCTGTTCGTAAACGTTTGGCCATAATAAATTTTCATACGGCATGCACTATTTACATGGTTATAATGCACTACTGAAACCGTATTTCATGAAACAAAGCACTGCCTGCGCAATACTTGCATACTCGGTCAGACGTGTTTCAACCTGCTCTCCCTCTCCTTCTGTGCTGGAAAACTGCAACTTCATCAGTCAGTGAGATAAAAGGGTTTTGCAATTGCTGACCAAATATAATCTAATAATAAGTATGACGCTACACGAAATATGCGACTGTTACACCAGCTACAGCAGAGGGGTTTAACTGAATATTCATATTTCTCTTCCAAGGTTTCCCCATAAAATATAAAATTAATCGCTAATTACCTTTTTTAATAAAAAGGCACAAAAATTCAGCACTCTAGACAATAATGCAAAAGAGTGACAAACGAAAGAATGGAGAAGTAGGTCACGAGTGATCAGCCGCGGGCCTAGTGTTAACATAGTCTCATTTGCTCAACATTTTCCCTCAAAACACTCTATCACAAAATTCTTTTTTGAGTAATGCTGCCTCCACTACACTGTATCCCAGCTTCCATCCTTTTTAAATGAAGTACATCGCTAGGCTGAACAACACACTCCGCTACTGCTGCTCTCTGACTTACTCTCACAAAGCAAGGTTAACCTCTCTGACAAAACATCTTTGCTATCCAATATGATCTTACGAAGAATATGATCACACTGACATTACAGAGGTTGAGCACGTTTATGAAATTCGTAACTCCATTCACATTGATGGCCAAAACTTCCTGAAAATCGTCAAAGCTAAAAGAACAGCACCCTTTCACTGTTACTACAATGACAAACAATAAAACTAGTACAAATATAAAAAGACTCTACAACTGCTAGCACCACCGCTATTTTTCTACACCAGATAGTGTTGAATGCTGCCTATTCATCAAATATGTTAGGTCTAGGAAACCTGACTTCTCGGATCGCTAGACCACATTCAAACAAATCATATTAGTGAGTTTTATTACGAAGTTAACAAAGACAATACTTAACTTTGACAATAACACAGAAATTTCTCCGCGAGGTCTAGGGCGGCTTGCCACTGTTTGCGTATGGGTGAGTGTGTGTGTGTTGTCCCTAGCGTAAGTTAGTTTAAGTTAGGTTAAGTAGTGTGTAAGCCTAGGGACCAAAGACCTCAGCAGTTTGGTCCCATAGGAACGTACCACGAAGCACGAAGTGTCGCAAGCAAAGGGCGACATGCAAATAAGAAATCTCTTCAGTATATACAGTTGCTAAGTCGCTGGTCTTGAAGTGCCTAAGCTTGATGCTGCTGTAGAAGTTGGCCGCGACCAGTCTGGAGCGGCGCTTGTATTCTCTTCACATCTTCACATCGAGGCAGCTACTGTCACGTTGTCGTCCTGGAGAGGTTTCGGCCAGCGCGCAATTGGCTGACGTCTTGTCACAACCCCCTCTCCTAAATGATTCCAGACTGGCGTGCCTGCGCTTGACTTTGCGCCGTAACAGATAGCACTGATGGAGTGGAGAAGATCCAAAGGATCGCAGAGCTTTCCCTTACAGGTGTATTTATAAAGCACGAAAACATCAGGGAGATGTTCCGCCAGATCGAGTGGCAGACGGTGGAAGAGAGGGATGGTGTATCACCGTGTGGTTTACTGTTACAGTTCCAAGACCGTGTGTTTCCAGAAGTGTCAGGCAGTGCACTTATTTCTCCTATGTATATCTCACGACGAGACAATGAACACAAAATTACAGAGGCTCAAGATCACTCCGACGCTTACCAGCAGTCATTCTTCCCGTGGCCATTCACGACTGGAACAGTACTGTGTTTACATTTTGTGGCGTGCAGTTGCAGCTCTACGGTTATAAACCTAAGTACTGACAAACTTATTTGTGAACTGTTATACAGTTATTAAATTTAATAGTTTCAAGTGGTGTTTCGTGCTATTTGTGGCAATATAACGATTTAATAAACTTTTGAAAACGTTCGCTCGCTGTGTTTTTTACTGTGCGTTGAAGTCGTTTAGGTTTTAGTTTTCAGCAGACGTTTCTTATTGTTTCTAGTGAAATATTCTAGTAAAATTTTCATTCAGTGTTTTAACTTCGTTGAGTGTTCCTGTGGCCGCTTGAATGTTTGATTTTAGCTAGTAATTTTGTGAAGTTTTGTTGGTATTGGTATCAGCTGTGATGTAGTAGTATTAACAGAAGTAGTTGCTTTGTTAGTAAACAGAGAATTTCGAGACCTCTATCGTTAGTTCTATGCCAACGGCCTTGCAGCAGTGGTAACACCGGTTCCCGTCAGATCGCCGAAGTTAAGCGCTGCTGGGCTGGACTGGCACTTGGATGGGTGACCATCCGGTCTGCCGAGCGCTGTTGGCACTAGGAAGAGTGATGAGTGTCTAGACGATTTTATTGTGAAATAATTAATGGAACCTTACCTTAATAAAGGAAGAAATGTCACATGTGACAATTTTTTCACCTCCTTGGCTCTCTGAAACCTTGAAAGCAACTGCTGCAGGTCTAGTGGGCACCACAAATCGATCTCGCAGGGAAATTGCAGTCTGTATCAGTGTTACTTAAGAAGAATGATACCACATTGACAGGGAGAAAGCAACAAGAATATCCTGATTCTCAGCACTATGCATCCTTATGCTAATATTGAAAGTGGTTTGAAAAAGAAGCCTGATACAGTTTATAACGGCTCTAAATTGGAGTGGATATGTTCACCAAATGGCTCCCAAATACTCTGTCAAATCACCCCGAGACGTTGGCCTGTTCACACATTTTACAACTTGTTGGATTTGGCTGAGATGAATACCTGAGTATTGTCCAATGCTCTAAACGAGAAAAAGTTGAAACGCAGAGACCTCATACTTCGGCTGGGGGAAAAGATTTCTGAGGAGTACATAGCAACCAGTAAGACTAGTAACTCTGTCACACTCGAAGACATTTCTGAGAGATAAGAAAAGCGAACACGTTGCCTTGTAAAATGTAACTGTGAAAGAAACAAATCATTTGTAAAGCGTCAGACGTGCAAGAAAACTGTCTACAACAAATGTAAATCAAAAGACTATTATTTGCGTTCATAACGTGATGTTGGCTAGTAAAGGAAGCCAGAAAATGTGTGTCAGTTTTTTAAATCAGTAAATGATAATATGTGAAAAGTTACCTTATTTTTGTTGATTTCATAATAAAATTTCCAGCACTTCAAAGTTGTCAATAGTAACAATAAACCACTGACACAGGATAATAAAAGGGAAAGATACACGGGTCATTAGCAGCGCAACCACGGTCCAAATGTCAGCGGTTCTAGTGTTAACAGAAGAATGATTAACGCCAACTTTCAAGGTTATCCAGGTTTTTTTTAGAATTGTAACTGTGTAGCCTTTCATTGTTAGAACATTGCATAGAGTTGAAGTTTGCTGTGGAAACTTTGTAATGAAGCACATGGTCTTGTCTTATGTTTGAAGCAAATGTCAAGGAACTCAGTTATACACAGGAGAGTTATTAAGAATTTTACATAGGACAGTTATTAAGAATTAGTTTTTTAACTTGTCTAGGTGTGAGAACTTTATGAAAAGGAGTATTGTTGTTATTGCTTAATGAAGCACAGTTAAACTTGAAGTGTTTCTACTCATGTATCACACGTTAAGAACACTTCTCCATTTTCATTTACTTTTAAGATTATTTTGCAAACTCGCATTTCACATCGTGAGTTGTGTACTAAGAAGAGTTTACGAAAATTGGCAAGATACCTTCTTCCGTTGCGCGTCACAAGCACGGCAAATAAAATTTGATTTTTGACAGTCATACAATTATTCATAACAACAAAGAGTTGCAGAGCAGACGAGCGTTCCGTATGCTTAAGTAGGCCAATAAATTTAATTACTATTAGAGCTCATGTCCACTGTATGTCACAGTGATTATTCAATATGCAGTTACATATTTGAAGCATCATTTTCAAACCATAATCTCGAGATGCTTTGATCATTTCAGCAGTAATAAAGTCAGGTATAGGTGCTTTGTTATTTTTAATTTAGCTTTAGCTCTGCGGACTTCTTTCAAGATATTAGTGAAATGTTCGTACGACCAAGTTATCCATTTTTATCCATTTACAACTTGTTGCAGTATGTTCTCCATCGATCACCAGCTAGTTCTATGTTGGTCCTTGATGTAATTATTTTTGTCTCTTGGACAGCTCCTCGGTATTAACGCTGATAACTTGCGGTACTGTTGAGCTCCCTGTAATTGTCTCATTTCCAGTACTTTTCTGCCCTAAATGATTTATACGGTTTCGTTAGTAGGCCAGTTATTTTACTCTTCATTTTTTTATGTCTATTTACTTCTTCAGTCGTTTTCACTAGTGTCTCCTTCAGCAATTTCCATTTCTCTGCAAATCTCGTATTATCTGACTGATCGGTCGATTCCTAATAATTTCAATTCCAGTCTTTTGCTATAACCTTCTTGCTTATAGAGGAGTCCCTCCACATTTTGACTGTTTTATTCTCAGTTCAAGAGATATAAGCTAATGTCTGATTACAGTATGTTCCACTTCGCGAGGTCCAGGTATAAAGTCTTCGTGGGTGGTGTTCGAAGCAGGGGTTGCTTGAAACAAACCCATTTTCCTGACGGAACTGAATCAGTCGATCTCCACGATCATTTCTTTTGCCTAAACGATGACAGTCAAGTACTTCATTTAGTAAGTCCCATTTCCCTACCTTAGAATTAAAATCTTCTTGCGCTATGGTAACGTCTTTTTGGGTGTTGACTTCTGAAATTCTTCTAACTCTTCGTCATCAGCTGCTGAAGCTGGTGCATATGCCTGTATCACATTTAGCCTGCATGGTCTAGAGTTGAATTTCACTATTATTATTCGGTCACTGACAGGCTTGTATTCAATCAGTGCGGCATTTCATGCCTTCTGTACTAACAAGGCAACAACATATATGAAGTTATCTCATCTACCAGGAAAATATATAGTATTGCGACTAGCTGTTTTGAATTATACAGTGCTTTTCCAATGAGTCTAATCCTAATACCTCGATTTTAGTTCGCTGGCAGTTTCTTTCCACAATCTGTAATTTTCCAATTTGGCATAGTACTTGTACATTCCAAGTCGCAATCTTACTTATTTTCCTTTGGATGTTCGTAGATTTGCTTGCAGCTGTCTCCCACCCCCCTCCTGAAGGTCAAACGGAGGGACTGTTCATATCGAATGGTTCGAATGGCTCTGAGCACTATGGGACTTAACATCTGAGGTCATCAGTCCCCTAGAACTTAGAACTACTTCAACCTAACTAACCTAAGGACATCACACACATCCATGTCCGAGGCAGGATTCGAACCTGCTACCGTAGCGGTAGCGCGGTTCCAAACTGAAACGCCTAGAACCGCTCGGCCACACTGGCAGGCCTGTTCATATCTCTGGAATGTTTAACAGCAGGCAAATCCAAGACGACTTTTCTTGGAAACAAAACGCTAGGCTGGTTCCCCGTTCCATTCACCTGTTGGTTGGAAATATAAAGGAAAATATAAAGGAGTAAGTAGAATAAATGTTTGATGGGATTCATATCGGGCGATGGGTAGCCAAATAATTCCCTCGAATTCTCCAGAATGTTCTTTAAATCAATCGCGAACAATATGGTACACTATCATCTATAAAAATTCCATCCTTGTTTGAAGTGAAGTCCAAGAATGGCTGCGAATGATCTTCAAGTAACTGAACATATTCATTTCCAGTCAATTATCGTTTATTTGGACCAGAGGATCCAGTCTGTTCCATGTAAATACAGCCCACACTCTTATCGAGCCACCGCCATCTTGAACAGTGCCTTGTTGACAACTTGGGTCTATGGCTTTGTGGGGTTTAAACTGAATAGAGCTACTGCATTCCACCCGATGGATTTATGGCCTCAAGATTTTGACATACACGAAGTTAGCTGTAAGCTTCTTCCATGCACCTCAACCATATCACAATGGTCGTAGACCTTCCAAATTTCGTCTATGACCTGAGAGAAACGGATAATGCACAGGAAAGCCACAGCATATTCTTAGAAGGCCAGAGAAACTCTTTTTACCCCAAGGATCTTATAAGCACAATTTTGTGTTTCATAGAACTAATGAGGTAAAGAGTGGATTCATACAACTATGAAGTGGTTCAATGTTTACCCCTGCTCTATGCAGTCAAGATATTCTTCCCGATTACGATGCATAAAACCATCATGTCATCTATCAGCTGACCAGGATGTGTTTCCAAACCGCCAGGAAGTTACTAGATCAGGACGTGTGGCGAAATTCCCATTCAAGTTCGTGGACATCATTGAGTGACACCCACAAAGGGATGGGACGAGTGGTGTGGCGATATAGAAGAAATGTAAACAGTGACTAGATTGCAAGAAAGTTTTGCAGGTGTGAAGCACCGTGGAGGCTATAGCTCTTCCCAACCTATCTCAGTCTGCGTCAGAGCTTCCCCTCCATCTTCCCCTCCCCATCCCTTCTCCTCTTGTACTATTGCCCTTACCACCCGCTGGACGCCTGCTCACTTTTCGTGAGCCACTATCCACTCTAACACTACCCAATGGGCCTCCATACATTTACCCACAACCTTCCAACCTACAGATCACATTTTCATCCTTTCTTCTCAGTGCAGGTCCTTCAGCTTTTTAATAAAAGTGCAGTGATATTTTCAGAAGAATGTCGCCATTTTCTCTCTCTCTCTCTCTCTCTCTCTCTCTCTCTCTATATATATATATATATATATATATATATATATATTCGTTGGAGCTTACGTAAGTCTTAATACTGCATTCCACCCGATGGATTTATGGCCTCAAGATTTTGACGTATAGAACAGCAAATCGAAGGACCACGAGATAAAAATTATATATATATAATTTTTATCTTGTGGTTCTTCGATTTGCTGTTCTATACGTCAAAGAAAATGAACAGTATTAAGACTTACGTAAGCTCCAACGAAATTTATTCTTTTATAGATTTTATAAACATTTGGTCTGTACAACTGGCTCCATTCTACGCTGGACGCCTGGTATAGTAACTGGTTATGAATCTTACGCAAGTTCAGAGTTACTGGTAGTTGTATATTCTTCTTACTTAAGTTCACAGTTATTGTTGGTTGTAGAGCCTGGAACTTTGCCTCGTATTACCCTCGTCCCCTGTTTTTAATCTACCTGTGCCTCAGAATGTTAGTTTACACTAGGTTAATTGGTAAAACGCGCCATTCTCAGTAAGTAGATAAAAACAATTTGGAACCAGGACTGTCTTATTTCAAGAATGGATTTCGTCTTATATTATTTGGCTGAAGAGTGGAATGTTTGTACAGCAGGCGGCTCGCTCCTCTTCCCCTCCTCCATCAATATGGGGCGTGGGTGTGCTGTAACAATAAATAAAAGATATGTACGTTACAGGGTTCGTCGAAGGGTTAGAATCCCTCTTCCTCTGGGGAAACAGTGCCTCATCTGCTCTCAAGGTTGGAACCTCAATACTAAAATGACGCTACCCCTGTCGTCACCATTACCACTAGTAATCTTCTTGGTAGCGAGTCATCGACTTCACCACCATTTCATCGCCAGCTAGTCATAGCTGTTGCTGAAATTTTTTGCCTTCTAGCTTCAGTGTCGCTGCCCTCATTTTCTATGATGTATCAGTCCATGATTACAACATCCACAAACATTTACTCACACCTGTACTTTTATCCCACCTCCGTACACTCATTTACCCGCTATTCAGTATCCCCTCTTATTATTCCCACGTTTATCTTTCCCCACTATTCAAATGTATCCATATGTTTTCCCACCTACACACACTGCATCCTCAAACCTGCCGGACTCCTCCTTTGCAGGTGACATCACTTTACTATGTGCTGCAGCTGCATTGGCACTGCTACAGCTGACGCCGATGCTATTCCCACCACTAACACCACCATCATCTCCATCATCATTAGAACTGCACCCATCAGCAGTATCACTAGTCTGTACCACTGTCATCGCTACATCTGAATGCAGAAGCAGAGGCACTAGTCACAACTACTCCAGCCACAACCAACCTGCACCAAATTCACATGTAGTAGCTGGACAGCATATCCACATCACTTCAACTCACCCAACTCCATTTAAGAGTAAAGGTGTGTGAAAACCCATTCCAATCCCCAATCGATAACCTCACACGGTCCAAAACCCCGTCCCTCGAAATAATAAAGACCATAAACTCCATTCCAAACCTCTACAAATCGCAACTTATACACCAGTATTCCATAATCATCAAGTCCTCTGATTTTTATCTCCACAGCCACCTACTGCGCATACGGCTTCGACAACCTCTGGTTCACATAGCACCCTGCTTCCACCTAGCCAACTACATCTCAGAAGACCCCAATCTTTCTGCTGTCCATCCACTCTTACTACAGTGATGAAGGAGTTTACGTTGAAACCAAAGTGGAGAAATTGAATGAGGTATAAAAATCAGCCCCTACTCCAAAATTCGAATAGCACTCCACATTCATGATCACATTCCTCATCCATGTCTTATTCAAAGACCTATGTATCGTCCGCCCCTGGTAGCTGAGTGGTCAGCGCCACAGAATGTCAGTTCTAAGGGCCCGGGTTCGATTCCCAGCTGGGTCGGAGATTTTCTTCGCAGAAAGTGTGTTGACCTAATCATCATCATTTCATCCTCATCGACGCGCAAGTCGTTGAAGTGGCGTCAGATTGAAAGATTTGCAGCCAGCGAATGTTCTACCCGACGGGAGGCTCTAGTCACACGACGTTTACATTTTTGCCTATGTACCATAGACCCTTCATATATAACTGCAAACACAGTAATGAACCTTCCCAACCTGAAGTCCAAATTTACTGTTCCCACAAATGCTTTTAGAATTACCGTTTAACTTCTGACTGCAAAAACCCACCAACATAGCCCAATTGCAAAGTCAACCATCTGTACCAACACTGTCCTGACTTTTAGTACTACCTCTCTGTATCCACCTCCAGCCAAACTCGAATCGACTGTCCCAATCTGACCTATCGACATATCATTTCACTCAGTCAGCTCCCTTTATCCTGATCCCATGCTGAAGACGTCACCTGATTCGTTAATCTATATACTTCAAAATTTCAATCCATTTGAGCAACGATGTAGCTGTAATTTACAGTTTTGGGCGTTGCTGCTCTTCTGTATTCCATTTAAATGCCGTTGGAACAAACTTCCAAAACCGTCCCTGCTGTCTGGACTATTCACCCACAGCCGGCCGGAGTGGCCGAGCGTTTCTAGGCGCTACAGTCTGGAACCGCGCGACCGCTACGGTCGCAGGTTCGAATCCTGCCTCGGGCATGGATGTGTGTGATGTCCTCAGGTTAGTTAGGTTTAAGTAGTTCTAAGTTCTAGGGGACTGATGACTCAGAAGTCCCATAGTGCTCAGAGCCATTTGAACCATTTTTTATTCACCCACACTCAACCTTTATCAGCACATCCAACCCCTCAGCACTCATTCCCATTCCACAACACAGCTAGATCACTCCTGTCAGTGTAACCCTCACAAAACCACACCCTACAACTTTTTCTCCTCGGCTTCAAAGCCAACGATCAAGCAAGAAACGACCTCAGCGTCATCGTCCACAACTGATCGTCTCAAAGCAGCTCGCCATAGCGTGTCGACTTCACATTGCCATTGCCCTGTTTTCAATAGTATCATGTTTTCCCACCTTCCCACATCTGAATACAGAAGCAGCTGTAGGCTGAAGAATGGCTGCATCGCTGATGTCAATGTAATCCTGCATGAGGGAGTGAAATAATAATAAAGAAAAAAATATTCGATTCGGAAAGATTTCGTAAGAGCACTGGCGAGCCCTGGGCACTTTATCACGCACGCTGACGGCTAACTGGTTCCAGCGCGCCAGCGGACCGTGAAGTCTTCCCCGGAGGCTCTGCAGCTATCTACCGGTGTTGCCATCGGCAGCGCACACGGTGCGTTAGCGCCGCGTCACAGAGATTACATTCCGCTACGGCAGCGCTGGGACCGTAATCGGTGTGATAGCGGCAGGGCCGCCAGGCGCGATCGCATCGCAGGTGGAACCGGCCAGTGGCTCCCTGAGGCTTGCGGCTGGCGGAGGTGTGAGGAGGCGACGCCACTGTCTGCTGACAAGGGGTTATGCACATCTGCACATCTGTTTGACTGCGAATAGGGAGGCTAGCTCCCAATTATTTGTGACAACTGCCATGTCCGGAAAGCATGACCGAAAGGAAATCAAACTCACAGAACGTATAGAACTCTGCACAAGGAAGTCTTGCGTTGCGACGGCTCCATGGACTTATTAACTGATAGGAATCTGTACATTGAGCAGGCAATAAAGGAAATAAAAAGAAAGATCTAGAGTAGCAATTAAAGCTCTGGGAGAGGAAATAAAGACGTTGAGGTTTGCCAATGACACTGTAATTCTCTCAGAAACAGCAGGGGACTTGCAAGAGCTGTTGAAAGGAGTGTATAGTGTCTTAAAAGGACGATACCAGATGAACATCAACGACAGCAAAACAAGGATAAATGGATGTAGTCTAATTAAATCAGGCGATGCTGAGGCAATTAGATAAGGAAATGAGAAACTTAAAGTAATAAATGAGTTACTTTATTTTGAGCGAGATAGAGAGGGTACAAACTGTAGACAGGCAATGGCAAGAATAGTGTTTCTGAAGAGGAGGAATTTGTTGGCATCAATTATAGATGTAAGTGTTGGGAAGTCTTTTCTGAAAGCGTTTGTGTGGTGTGTAGGGATGTATAGAAGTGAAACGCGAATAATAAACAGTTAAGATAAAAAGATAATTGAAGATTCTGAAATGTGATGCTGTAGAAGAATGGTGAAGATTAGGTACTCAATATAATTAGAATGAAAAGAAATTTGTGGCACAGCCCGACTAGAAGAAGGGATCGGTTGGTAGGACACGTTCTGAGACATCAAGGGGCTATCAGTGTAGTATTGGATGGAAGTGTGTGTGTGCGTGGAAGGTGGGCGGGGGGGGGGGGGGGGGGGAATTGTAGAGGAAGACCAAGAGATGAATACAACAAGCAAATTCAGAAATACATAAGTTAGAGCAGTTGTTCAGAGATGAAGAGGCACGCACAGAATATAAGAGCATGGGGAGATTCATCAAAGCCCGCATCTCGTTTTCATGCGGTAGCGTTCTCGCTTCCCACGCCCGGGTTCGATTCCCGGCGGGGTCAGGGATTTTCTCTGCCTCGTGATGGCTGGGTGTTGTGTGATGTCCTTAGGTTAGTTAGGTTTAAGTAGTTCTAAGTTCTAGGGGACTGATGACCTAAGATGTTAAGTCCCATAGTGCTCAGAGCCATTTGAACCAAGATTCATCAAACCAATCTTCTTACTGAGGACGACAATAACAACAGTGGAATTACCGAGTTTAAACACGATATCCGCACGCAACCACAGACCAACTGATCGTAAAAAATTGACAAGTTACGTCTAAAATTCTAAATTACAAGTTCACGGCTGCGCATTAAAGTGCAACAGCATGAAAGAGTCACGCAACAATATTCAAATCAGCATGCTGTATACATACACTCATTATAAGAACTTCGGTGCATCTATAGAAAACAGATCTGAAATCTGCATATAAGCAAAGATTACATAGCCGATATCTCATTTTCAATTTTAATGATTCCTAGTTGTGAGAAGACTGCGTTATGACTCGTGTAAGAAGAGAGAACATCTACCAGCACATGATGAAATTCGACAGCGGCAGGATTTCGGGCTGACGATACTGCATTTTTTCTCACTGTAACTTTGTTGCTGTCATTGAGTGGGACCTCATGAATATGGAATCTGTGGATTATGAGGGCGACAGTAAGTTCCATGCAGAGTCTTAACGGCCACACGAGACTGGCGCCCAAAGAGACGTACATACGGACGTGAAGGATCGTGCAGGATCCTACAGTGACGTCACGTACCTTGAGTGGGGGTGTTCCCACCATCCTTGGTGTCCGTAAAGTTTTCGTCCTTCTCAGGGGCCAGTAGATTTGAGAGGTCATGGCCAAGGTTAGCCGTACCTGTCCACTCTAGAGCTCGGTTTTCTGCGAGTTTTTGGCCTCGAGTCAGTTATTATACTCATCAGAGATCGTGTCGCTGTCTGACGTGTCGCAGTCATCCGGTGGTCTTGCCATTTTGCTTCTAACCAACATTTAGCTCCGTGCAAGCGTATACAGGCCGACGGTGTTTATTTACCAGTGGAAGGGATCCATCAGCACTACTTTAGTGCCGCTTAGAGGGAGGACTCTGTCTCCCTGCACATCGGTGTATGAGGGATAGTCCCATAAGGCATGTTCGAGTGACCTGTCACCTCAACAGGCGCAAGCCTTGTTGTCTCGTTTGTTCATCCTGTGTAGATAGCCTGTATAGGGCTCATGTTCACTGTCGGAGTGAGCTTTATGAACCGTAGCCCCGGTTGGCTCTTCGCACTGAAAAACATTCGATATACGCGCTGACCAGTTTGCTTTGCCGCTCGGTTAATGGCCATTGTCGGATTTCAGCTCCGCTGTTTGTCAGAGTGCCTAAGACGGTGGTGACTCTTTCAGGGTTAGCCTTTTGGAGCCAATAAGGCCATCTCATTCTCTAATCAATGGCTCAAGGGAGATTCCTGTTGTGACCAGTAGCGCATCAGACAAGTCCACGTTTTAAGATTCAGTAGGGTGTATGAATGCACTTCTTTGCGTTCGCTTCGCTGTGTGGCGTAGCGCCTCGCATCACTCCTGTTCAGATGGGACATTACAGCAGTGATTAGATGTGCTGTAGAGTTAGGAGCAAAACAGGAGGCGTCATACGGCTCGAGTGTATGTGGTTTCTATACAATGTGATAGAGGTCACTAGCTACCGGACACTGTTTGAGATGCAGTCAAAATACTGTCAGTTTCATTTCCGATTTTGTTTGTTTAATTTTTTAATTGTTTATGGTGTGAATGTGAAATACTGTTTTATGTTAAGTTCTTATACTATACAATGAAATAATTGGTCGTATGAGGAATGTTCGATAATGACGTGTGTGTCAGTTACCTTTACCGGGGAATTTATTATAAACTGTTTCGTTACTTTATGGTACTGGTGAAATAAGATCATGATTGCGGTAAAATAGTTTTATTAAAAGGGAAGTAAATTTACATTTTTGGGTTTTCCAAATTTATTTATGTTAATTTACCGTTCCGATTCAAAGACAAATTTTGATTGTTTCTGCATATACGCGCGGCACTGAGCAGGCTTAATGCTGCTTTCCGATTGGCTGTGGTGTTTCTCTGCCAATCGAAATTAGAATATTGCGCGTATTCTTAGGAATTAGAAGCTTCTTTTGTATAGAGAGAAGAGTAGAGTCGGGGCTTGGCTCTCATAGCGATCAGACCTATTGACAGGTGCTCCGATGAAAATTATTAATATTGCCATATTTCTGTACTGGGAGAGCGCTGTGCTGACCACACGCCCCTCCTATCCGTATCCTCACTGAGGATGACACGGCGGTCGGATGGCCCCGATGGGCCACTTGTGGCCTGAAGACGGAGTGCTTTCACATTTCTCTACCAAACTGTCTGAGAAATGCCGTAGAGCGTGGAAGGGAGTTCGGTTTAAAGCAGAGTGTGAAATTCGGAACATTTGGTGACATTTAAATAACTAAATTCCAAGTGGCGTGTTGCTTACTCACAAAGGTGAGCGCCGTGGTACATGAGACTAATAATAGCAATATTTGAGCGAGCAATTCCAAAAGAAACAATCCGTTTACAAGCTTTCTGTGAAGAATTATCATAAATTGGCTTCGGTTATGAATGACGTGTGCGTGTGGACTTTTCAGACTTTGTACAGTTTAGAGTAAGGCTCGGTAGTGACTGATGTATACAAACTTGCTGTAGTAGAGTGAAAATTTACGCTTTTATTTAACAATTCCTTCCACCGACCAAAAAATTTTAGTGCGACTTGTTACGATGTGAGCAGCTTTTTTTCTATAGCTTTTTTCCGGCTGAGAACTGCGTGTCAGTAACTTCAAGGAGGCGTGTGTGTGAGAAGAAATTCACCACCAGGTGAGAGGAACTTTGCAATCCATCGCGTCGCTGCAACCGCCACGGCCGATTACGTCTTTTGGAGATAATGTGCTCATTTACTGCCCCCCTATGCTACAATAGCTTGAGTGCTAGAGTCTGAGAGTCGCCAAACCCAGATAGTACTGATTGTTGCAGATTTCAAAATCTTGCGACCAACGCTTTCACTGCGTACTAAAATCACCCTGAACTCGTCGCGATGAGTTCCTACATATCTGACATGTTGTCTTTCCCACGTAAATTCCAGTTTGACACTACTACAAATTGACACTATTACAGTACTATTATAGTGTGTTTAGCGCTACACTCCCGTTTGCTTCAAGTATAAGTGTGGAGTCTCCTTCGACTAGGAGAAGTCTGCGTACATCACTACTTACTGCCGGTCATGAAGATCCAACACTGGATCCAATACATTGTCCCAGAAGATTGGGCCATAGACAGAATCATATGGCCATCTCTTGGGGATCGACTTCTTAACAACTTGCCCAAAGCACGACTTTTAGAGCAGTAGCCAGTAATGCACCTGTAGAAGGGATGAAACCTTTTAAGCTTGCGTAAGTGATTTAGCGATGCTGACCACCAGAAGTTGCTGAAGGTTCCAGAGATCTCAATTGTATTTCTTGCGATGTACGTGACCACCGAGGTTTTCACTAACATTATTGCATTAAACCCAAAAGGTCGAGTGGTGAAATGGAGCCTCAGGTGACAAGATGAAGTTTAGCTGTTCTGTCTCGACCTTTTGGGATTTAATTCCCTTTACATTTATTTGTAGTTGCAATGCAGAAACGACTTCATCCTTGTCCATTTATGGCATGCACATGGGCAAATTAGTACCTATCTTTTATTTCTTTTTAATTGGTTCAAATGGCTCTGAGCACTATGGGACTCAACTTCTGAGGTCATTAGTCCCCTAGAACTTAGAACTAGTTAAACCTAACTAACCTAAGGACATCACAAACACCCATGCCCGAGGCAGGATTCGAACCTGCGACCGTAGCAGTCTTGCGGTTCCAGACTGTAGCGCCTTTAACCGAACGGCCACTTCGGCCGGCTCTTTTTAATTGTTCCCTGTGAAGAACATGCCATTTTGCTATGTCAAGTGTCCATAAAATTTTCCTACGTGTCTTTCCGGGCCAAGCACGTTTTATCATATCATATCTATTTAATAATAGCTTTTAATTAAGAGACGATAATTCTCTTTTGTAGGGCGTAGTGAAATTGACCTCTGTCGGTCGATAGAGTATAAGGGCGATGAAAGGTCATTGCACGTCCGTTAACGCAATTACCATATTTTTTAGACGTAAAACACAATTTGACCTATGCTGGTCATTTGCTACTACATGGCTCTGAAATGGCGTTCTTCGTTCACTCACGCGTTATTTTTAATGATAAGATAAAAAAATTAATCTTGATAATATTCTTCATTCAGTTCGTGTCAGCAATAAGAAGTATATCTACAGCAACTGATAAAAACACCTACTCTACCATCTGTGTACAGGTTAACGGAGGTTATTGCATTATGGCGTTTACATACTGCAGTTTCGCTGTGGCATGTCATATGGCATCTTTCATTAATAACGATGGGTGCGTTATGCAGCAATCGTTGTGAAAGGGCCGATATATTATAACAGTGTAAGTCGAATAGTGTGTTCGAACTTATATAAATCCATGCATAGTTCGTTACATTTTACTCATAACCTGGTGCAGAGGCTTTGTGTTTAAGATTTTCAACCTTTCTATAAGTCATGTGTTTTGATATAACTGTTAACAGTCATGGTCTCAGTCAGGCGTGCACTATGTTCCCCGCCATGTTGATTTGCAGCGCGTTATCTAAGTCCTACTTAGTTTCACGTGAGCTCCCGAGGCCCACCGCACGGCGTCCGTGAAGACGAGGGGCACGTCAGAGCTTAAGATTTGGTATTGACTTCGTACTTATGTACCGCATTTTTAATAGACCATGCCCTTTTAGACACATTATAGATTCAGGCATATCTTCTGAAGAAGGCTCAATTACTTGGGCTGAAACCTAGGTAAAGGTTGGTTTCATTACCGCAATCGAGGCTGATGGTTTCTTATATATTACTCTAAAATTATTGGTTCGCTAGCTCAGTGGTAACGTGGCCACCTTGTGAAGGGGAATGAATGTTGTGTTAGCCCCATGTTCTGACCTCGCAAGAGGGCTAAATACAGTCTGCTTTCGGCAGCCGAGCGGCGAGAACATCTTGTTTGCGTCCCGTCTGCAGAGTCGCGAGCGCACGTAGTTTGTTTACTTCCTCGCCGCAGCTCGTACTCACGTCCGTTGACACTGAGTCGCTATTGCTCATTCCTACAGAAAACCTACCATCAAGATCAACTTCCAGCCCGACCACGAAAGACCACGAGCCTTTGAAATCGAACGATTCATCCGTGATGAAGTTCAAATACCACTACAGCACATCGTCGATATACACATATCCATCATAAGTAGCGTTGTCTACGTCAAGATGGTCGATGACGAGTTATATCACGCTGTTGTGAGCAGATGTGCGAACACTCTCAAGTTCAAACATTCCAATAGTCATCGCTGACCATGTAGGACTAGGATTACGCAAACTAAGAGCCTTCGAACTCCCGTTCGAAGTGCCGCTGGAAGTAGTACCGCAGCTTTCGGACTGTAGTCTACGGTAATGAGCCACCTGGACCAAAAATGGAACACCTTCGAGACACACCGGATCCATAACGGCGCCCGAGAAGTCAAAATTTAATTAACAAAACACGTGACGTTTTACCTAATCACAGGTGGATGTCGAGCAGTCGTAACGTACGATGGACAGCCTCGTACTGGTTATGGCTGCGGCCAGGAGGGTCATGTACCCTCGGTGTTTATTCAACGTCGGGTTACACAAATCCAGTTAGGTGACACAGCGTCACCTCTTACGCTAACAGCCCTCCGTTACGCAGGGATGACACGGTCGACCGTCATGGTAGACGAAAGACCATTTGGAAGACAGGGAGCGTTAGGTTACACAGCCGTCGCACGTCCAGGGTTGACCGACAACATTACAAAGTCGACAGAGATTGCAGAAAGCCGCCCATAGACTCCACCGTAAGGTTTGGACGAAAGAATGGAACTCGACGCTAGGGTTGTACCGAGCTCTGCTTTTGTCCCTGAGGGGGATGCGGTGCGAGAACCCCACACTGTTTCGGACACAGAAACCCACGTCCACAAACAGAGGTCACCGAGGAAACATAAAAAGCGACGTACACCCTCAGACGATTGCCTCCTGTAGATGTCTTCTCGAGTTGACGACCGGATGGTTGACGAGGCGAGACAAATGGATGACACAAGATCGGTCTCACCTGTTGATTTTCTTGACTCCGACACACCCGTTTCCGCTGTATCGAGCAAACAGACCACAAGTTCAGCGCCGCCACCGGTACAAAGCCAGAAACAACTGCGGATTCGTCCTTGGTCACTCACCTCGAAAGTGTCCTACCGCAGCCACGATTAACTCACGAACCTTGGGCGCACGACATTGAAGACGATTCTACGCCCTCTGTGGTGGATGAGGAGAGTGGTCGCTCCTCCCACATCCCGGCCCCTCCCGAGTAGCAGCAGATGACGGCGCGGCCGCTGCCTCCAGATTACAAGCCCCAACATTTACGTCGACGCTGACGGCGGCCAGCATAGCAGGAGACGATCTACGGACCTATCTTTTAGCGACCGTCAACGTTAACACCATTCGGACACTTGCGAAGTTATCGCTGCTCCAAGACATGCTCAATGCAGCAGACGTTGACATCATCTTCCTCCAAGCCCGCGGATATACCTGTCATGTGTCCCATGCCTCGCCACTAACAGTCGAGTCGCAGTTCTCCTCAAGTGGGGGTGGAGGCTCAAGGCGGACGACGTGAGGTATCTTCCCGACGCTACAGGAATGGCCATAACGATTCTAGGCGTCCAGTTTATCAATGTGTACGCCGCTTCCGGAACCGATCCCAGTCGCGGCCGATCGCTCTTATTCGCGGAAGGAGTAGCACCGCTTTTTCAGGTCAGGCACTATGACTTTGTATTAAGGGGGCGATTTTAATAGCACACAGGCAGCTGCCACGGCATTCACCGTGCGCCGAACTTGGGACACTCATCAGCGATCTGCATCTGGTAGACATAGGGGAATGTGTCCAAGGAAATCGACTGGGACTCACTTATTTCACGAGTTATTCGTCTAGTCGCATTAAAGGATTTACGTTTCCTGTTCTCTGGCGGCAACAGTGAGGGTCGCGGAGGTGTGGCCAGTAGCCTTCTCTGATCACGAGGCCTAAGGTTGTGGCTCAGATGACATCGCTGGAATCTAAACCTTGCTCATTTCGCTTCTCCGGATTGTCGGCACCCCATCGACGGCACTGTACCCCACATATCCTATGTCGATCAGTTGGTGGTTAAACTGTGCCTAGCCGACCCTACGGAGAACTTTGATTACGAATGATAGTGAAACCACTGCTTGGAGGCGGCAGACCCCCGATTTTTGTTTCGCCGTCCTTCGCGAACGTGCCTCCTTCCCAACCACACCAGAATGACAGATAACAGTACAGCGTGTGAAGGCACATATCGTAGCCCATTTTCGCCGACATCTCGAACGGACGATCGTCGGAGTGCGAACACATGACGGGCAAGGAACGGAACGACCCACCATGCACCGCGTCATTCGAGAATGTACACTGCGAAGACGAGGGCTGATACATGCTATCACCACTGCGGACGGCTGTCGCCACAGCACACAACGCGGTATTACTGTAACCTTCTTCGACCATTACGCACGACTTTGTTTTGCTCAATGTTCCGAACTGACGACTGGTTTATGGCAATGTTCAATAGGTTTTACAAAATGAATTTTTGAACGAGATTACGGAAGACGAAGCTATCGACACCATAGATAAAGGAGCAGCAAACAAGTCTCCTGCCCTAGACGTGCTCCCTGTGGAGTTTTAAATAACTTTTCCATATTTACTGGCTACCAAGTTGACAGACATCTATCGGGAGCTTACGCCCCCGCAGTGCCGCACCCCGCAGCGTTCGCAGAAGGAATGATTACACCGGTTCACAAACCGACAGGTGGCGCTCGAATACATGATTACCGCCCGCTGACACTCGTTAACTGCGACATATTAGCAAGCCGTGCAAGACCAATCCTGCCTCACGTCATCTCACCAGGTCAGGCTTCCGTAGGGATATCAATAATATCTACACAGCCCTGTATAGATACTATGACATAATAGTCACGGGAGCACTGACATCACTAGATTTTAGCCACGCTTTTCATCGAGTGGATCATGTGTATATGACGTCCGTTCTCCAACACACAGCATTTCATAGACGTTGTGACGCGTTTCCCCAGAGGGGCGACCTCCAAGGTGCTCGTTAAGAGGCGTCTCACGCAGCCCCTCCCGATTTTCAGATCGTTGCATCAGAGCTGCTCCCTATCGACCTTACACTAAGCTCTGGCACTGGAACCGCTCTTCTGTGGTCTCCGTCAACGCCTCACTGGACGCACCTTACGTGCCGTCACATTTCGCTGTACAGAACATGCAGACGACCTGGTTCTCGTGCTCTGCAACAGCAACCAGCGCACTAGAATGGATTGCTACATACGTTGTGGCTTCAGACAGATGTCTCAACGCCACCAAATCGGTCGCCATAGCCACAGGAGGCGGGCTGACCCTGGAGGGTGTGGACCCCCTAAACTTATTGGTATCAAATGTCTAGGAGTAGAGTTTCACGACGACATACGGCGCACTGCGGCCCTCAATTGCCGCGGCTTATCACAATAAATTCAGGTCCAGATCTCCCACCTTCATCTGCGGACCCTCGATATTCTTCAAAGGAACTTCGTCAATGTTTACCTAGGATCGCCCCTTCCACACATAGCGGGATTCCATCCAGTACCGTTACTGATGGCTCGACATATGATAGCCGCATTCGGAGCCTACGTCAGTACAGGTATGCTCTTCAAAGTCAGTTGTGAGTCACTGACCCTTCCCCCAGAAAGGGGAAATCTTGGCCTAGTCCATGTCCACGACAGAGCTGTGACTCTGTCAACTCGCACATCAAACTGTAGTGCCACCACTCGGAAAGTTTGACGGGTTTGCTGCTGGAGTCCCTATCTCAGTCTTCCCTTATGTCCCCACTGACGACGTAAAACGTACCCTTACCTTTCTCCTACTTTGGGCACACTAACGTTGAACACAGTTATGTCCGTATCTCAGTAACACCGACGAAACAGGTGGTCCTACGACAGAGGCGCCCACCAAACGTCGTGGAGGCGAAGAACCCTAATGTTAGTTGGAAGGTGGTATGGCGGACGATACACATTATGTGCAGACGGCGGAGTACACGACACGTACACGCACCGTCTCAGATGTGACGTGGCAGAAGAC
Organism: Schistocerca americana; assembly: GCF_021461395.2. NCBI lineage: Eukaryota > Metazoa > Arthropoda > Insecta > Orthoptera > Acrididae > Schistocerca > Schistocerca americana. The sequence continues at coordinate 246,384,062 of NC_060126.1, read as the reverse complement.
GTATGACGCTTGGTGCGACAAGTTTTGTCGTATTTTCTACGAGTGACCCTGGAACATATCACACTTTGGCTTCTACTTTTTCCGGATGAACAGCATTTCCCGCGCACTAAGCCCAATGCAGTCACGTGGGTCCGTGTGCACGCGGTTGGATATTAATTTCACGATAGAGCTAAAGATGTATTGGACTTTTGGAACTAACTACAAGAACGTCATTGCAAGATGGTGCGGAACCCAAAATAAGGACAATATTTTTCTAATTACTTAGGGAATGTCCCACGCAACCCTCCACGCAAGTGAATCATGAACAGGTAGGAGAAGATACCGACTGACTGAGCTGACAAGACCACTCCCGATTATCGGTGGAATAACATACGACATGCATGAAGACATGCGTGGATGATGAAGGAGAGTAGCGGCGCACCCTTCTGCATCGTGTACGAAGCACATTTTCCGTTTCCCTATAGGTATTACCTCAGTACCGAGATATTTGTTTTGTTTACTTAGTGCACGATTCGGTGCTAGTTAAACGTATTTTAAGTGTGATATAAAGAAAATATAAATTATATAAATTAAAAACCTTAAAAGTGAAAAGAAATTTCCCACTACTGATTACCCCTCACCATTCCTAACACCTTGACGACAAGAGGGCACTGTGACCAGGCGTCGGGTTACAATCCCTGCCCATTCTGCCCTCCTCGCCCTCCCCTCCATGGCTCCCCCCCCCCCCCCCTGTAAAAAAAAAGTCACATGTTCGAATTCTGCAGGTGTCATAACAAAAGACATAAGAAAGAAAAGAAAAAAAGATAAAAAATAAAGTAAGAAAAAAAATTTCATCTGTGCTTTACATTTTCTCTTACCGTGCTGTAAGCTTCCGGGTTGAAAATCATTAAGAAAATCAAAACTTCACCATGTTAAGTCTTATCGTAATTTCGATTTAGTACCCCATTGATGTGAAGGTGGAAAATTGAAGAAATTCTGACCTTCCATTCTTACTAAGAATTAAGTTTTCTTGCTTACTCCGACACACATCCTAGTCTTTGTCAACACACAGTTCTGTAGAATATCTGCTGCGTTTAGTAATTTGTTAACTGGGTTTCTTTTTGTGTCTACTCTCACTGCAAAGTTTATAAATTTTCGTGGTAATCCCAAAATGCTTCTTGTGTAAGACACAGGACTTCACTATAAACAGACCGCATCAGGCAGAAAAGTGCTAATGTATGATGGTCTGGGCTGGCTCGTGTTACGGATAGTAAAGTTCTGTTAAATTATACTTTTGTCATCAGGTTCAAAAATGGCTCTGAGCACTATGGGACTCAACTGCTGTGGTCATAAGTCCCCTAGAACTTAGAACTACTTAAACCTAACTAACCTAAGGACAGCACACAACACCCAGCCATCACGAGGCAGAGAAAATCCCTGACCCCGCCGGGAATCGAACCCGGGAACCCGGGCGTGGGAAGCGAGAACGCTACCGCACGATCACGAGATGAGGGCAGAAATTTGTCATTAGGGTGCCCTGGTCAACTGTAATTCATTTGTATTGGAGCAGAGCATTTTTTATGAAGTTTCTAGTTGATTTACTGAATATAACAGAAAAAATAAGAGAGAAACTAATCATCCGTAATATGTGCCCACCGCTCTATTGCCTAAAACATTCTGACGATAGTTAGGCAGTTTCTGGATTCCACGTATGAAGAAAGCTCTGGTTTGCAGATATGTCGACAGTCCAAGTCCGTCCACAAAGCAATTTTCGTGATAGTATTCGACAAAGTGCGAAAAGGATAAACGTCTGAGGGTTCTAGATCAGAAGAACAAGTGCAATAGGTACAGCGTTCCAGCCAAGCTCATGGGTAGATTGTTTTGTGGAATCAGCAGGGCGTAGGCGGGCGTTCTCGTCCTAGGTCGCTTTTCGTATGTTGGGACTGAAAGGCACCTCAGCTGAAACAGATGCCAACTGCAATGGACGCACCTCTGGGATGCAGTTCTTAACACAAGATATCTAAATGCATAGAGTTATATTTTGAGGACTCCCACTGGCATATTCTTCCATGGATTTCTTTTTCTTTTTTTTCTTTTTGAAGATAAAGAGCGTTCTAATTCAGTGCACTCAAACGATTCGACCGTCTGGAGAGATACCTTTTTCTCGAGAACGGGTGGAGATATGAAGTTGAAATATATGTCAAATACTGAGGTCTACTGTCCCTTGAGGGTGTAAATAATTTAAGCTTCTAAGCCAATGCAATCAAAAGATACGACCATGTATGTCACATATTTTGATCCTCGCAAACTCAAGCATCAAACACTATAAACAAAGAGCGCCTGGCTGTCTAGGTTATGGTTGTCTAGCGGCAAAGCCCGTATTTGGAAATCGAGAGGTAGTGGAACTGATTCTCAGACGGGATATTAATTTATGGCACTTCGTTTTAACTCATCCTTTGTCTCTCAACGATGTGAGGCGTCCACATTAAACTGAAGGTCCCCTTTGCCCTGTTCGATAAATGGGATAGGGCAGTGACACGTCGGACGTGGACATAATGAAAAAGTATACTTATTTACGTTTTCGAGATACCTTATTGTATTTTATGGAGACCAGCGTCTTTTATTTTCAAACAACAGAGATTTTTAATTGCTTGATCATTACCTTCAATATTTGCTCCTCTAGTAGACGTTTATTTTCTTGTTCTCTACATGGACGACATTATTTTTTACTTCAAGAAGAGAGAATTTACTTACTTCATTATAGATACTTCTGTTATGGAAACAAGAATAACAATGGCGCCGAAGCCACGTCGAAAAAGGCGCTTACAGCGAGCCTAAGGAGGAGCTCAAGGGGAGGAAAGAGGCCCGTAAACAAAAGATTTACCCCAAGGCATTGACTCACACAAATTTATTATTATTATTATCGACAAACATAATTAAGTTTGACTGGAATCCTAGAAAGTAAGTCCTAGCCGCACTTGTCCAGTTTTTTTAGATAAACTTTGCATCGGTGGATTACATGCATCAGTACTCTTCACATAATACGTTGCATGAGAAAAGGTCACTATTCCTTTACCTACGTAATTGTGTCAACCGAAATGCAGTTTGAAAACTTAAATATGTGTGCGATCGATATCTGGCCTTTGCGTTTACAGTGCGCCATGTTTATAAGTAGACCATAAATACGAGCATCAGCACGCAATCAGAGGTGGAAAGCAATACCTTTAGCATAAATTTCCGCATACTAGCGTGCTGCCAGTTTGTGTAGCTAGGTGTTGTGTGCTTTATTTCAATGATTACAAAATCAAGTCAAAAGCACGAATAGGTTAGACAGCTATTGCATATCGACGTTGACGAACAACGAAATGATTGTATCGAGCAGGTTGTAGTCAACCTCCGGAGAATCAGAATGCTCTTTCCCCTGTGGAGCATCCTTTTTCACGATAGAATCAGAAATTAATTCTCTATATAGGCTCGTGGTGTGCTGGAATGATTCTAGCAACATACGCTTAAGGTCGAGGTTTGATTCGCGCATCAGGCAATCATTTTTAACGACCGCAAACATACCCTCTTGACCTCTGGTACAATAAGTTGAACAGTGTAGGGAATCTACTGTGGTTTCAAATCTACATTAAGCATGACGCCTATGCGCTACCTACTTTATAAGAGTGATTGTGGGTTGGGGCATGACAAAGGCGGTAGTCAGGCGAGGAAGCAATTATGTCACCAGTTTGCTCCCTTACAAGAGATTTTTATTAGTGTTAACGAGCGAAAAGTCATTAAGGCCAACGCGCACTTATTTCTTATTGTATCTGAACTTGACATATTGAAAATATTGATGCTGGACTGGGATTCTAAGTCAGATCTCTCCTTTTGCTGGGTTTCACGCTTCTGAGACGATGCAGTTCCACCGTTTCATTGTTCAAGATTCCGAACTTCTAAAGATCTGCATGAAGCGCCTGTCTCAGTTAGAATACTAATCTGGCACAAAAGTTTCCATCGTGTCATTTCAATTTGCGACTCGAGCACGCAAAACTCCAGATGAGAAATGTGTATGATTTTTAACACTTTTCCGTGCGTTTTCAGCGACGACGATAAAACCAGCGATCGACTCCCAGTCAGTTCAGAACTGTACGTCGTGTTATTCCCAGTTCAGCCATGTGCACATCTCGCTACTGATAAAAGAAACCGATTTTTAATGTCATTCGTGATAAAAGTCAATGACGATAGTAACTGGGTTCGAATACCGAAAGGTAAAAACTTTTTCGTCTCGTCATTTCAGTTTCAGTCAGCTCGCTATTGGTAAAAATTACAATTTTGAACATTTGATTGTGTCTTTTCCTTTGAAGTTTAAACCTGCGTACACTTTGTTACTTGTGACGAAAACCATATTTAAGGTCTTTCGTACTTAGTTAACAGGAAAAATTAGTTCAAAAAACGGCTCCAAGCACTATGGGACTTAACATCTGAGGTCATCAGTCCTCTAGAATTAGAACTACTTAAACCTAACTAACCTAAGGAAATCACACACATCCATGCCCGAGGCAGGATTCGAGCCTGCGTCCATAGCAGCAGCACGGTTCCGGACTGAAGCGCCTAGAAGCACCCGGCCACAGCGGCCGGCGGAAGAAATAGTTACTGGAGTGCTGGGTGCCATCACAGCAAAAAAAATGTTCGTAAAGTAATTTCAAGTTCAAACTTACTTTTTGAAATGTTATTTACTGTAATAAATTCGAGTTTACAAGCCCAATCGGTGTATCACATTTAATAATGCGTTTCCGGATATTTGCATTATCTTGATATCAATTTGTATCTGGAATGGTAGCCATACAGAGCAGTTATTGCTTGTGGCCTCTTGAAGTAACCATTTTGTATAGTTTAAGGACTTTACCGAAAAGAGCGCAGTGGACCTGTAAGACAGTTACGTTACGTGAGTCGTACATAAATCAGGCAAAACGTAATTCAGGTCGTTAGAATACTTTTGAGCATGAGATGCTAGAGACAGACTGTTTCCGTTAGCACTAAAATATTGTTTGAAGATATTGATGTCTTGTCCTGACCTGCACGTAGCCCGGATCTGAACTCCATGGGTAACCTTTGGAGAATGATTGTAGGGCTGTTTATCGCAAGGCAACACGAGATCGAATATGAATGGAAAAGAGCAATACTTGAAGAGCAGGCGACAGTTCCACTGCAAGAACCACAAACCGTAACAAAATGGATGTCGAAGAGAATGTTTGAGACAATTAGGAAGAACGGAGGTTGGACGAAATAATAACAATGCAATAAACAACGGAACAGTGAGTGCTCTTCATATCAATCTGCATCCAGGAAGCGCAAAAGCCTCATTTTGTTACTCGTATTATGAAAGAAACTATGTAATTCCATCATGATTGTTTAAGTGTTATATGTACACCTTTTATAGCAAATTCGATAGATATATGCTTCAGACATTGTACTATCACTTTGGTAGGAACCCTGCCTTTATACTTATTTCCAATATTGCGTCCATCGGGCTTTACTGTAACATATAAAAAATAAAATTTCGTTACTTGCTATCATAGGAGTCAAATAAATACGATAGTGAGCCAAAACAATATGACACTGTGCTTAGTAGCGTGTCGGTCCAACTCTGGTTCAAAAATGGTTCAAATGGCTCTGAGCACTATGGGACTCAACTGCTGAGGTCATTAGTCCCCTAGAACTTAGAACTAGTTAAACCTAACTAACCTAAGGACATCACAAACATCCATGCCCGAGGCAGGATTCGAACCTGCGACCGTAGCGGTCTTGCGGTTCCAGACTGCAGCGCCTTTAACCGCACGGCCACTTCGGCCGGCTCCAACTCTGGAACGCGATACATCAGCTGTTCTATGTAGCATAGGTTGGACAAGTACTTGGCAGGTTTCCAGAGTATTTTGAATCGGAGGTCTATGCACAGTTCGCCGTACTTCTGTAAATTACGGGCCTGTTGTTTGTCGATGCGGAGCTGCCCCCAGTAGTGACCCAGATGTGTTCCACTGGGTACGGATCAGGCGAATTTGACGGCCAAAACATCAACGGGGATTCACTACACGTAGTTCGCAGTTGTGGCGGTGCTTTCATTTACGGCGTCGCATGGGAGCCCAGGAGCCGCTGTAAATATTAAAAGATAATAGCATGTTAAGTGTATCCGTTTGTTTATTATCATAAATATTTTAAACAGTCAACCTTGAGAAACAAGTACTACATAAATAAAAATTCTTAGAATAAAATTCAGTAAAACTTAGGCGCGGCACACATTGCACGTTTTTACTTCCAGCGTTGCTGACTGTCCGAATCATAAAAAAATTTATGTTTCACAATTTCTTTATAATAATACGAAGAGATACAAAGCAAAGCGCAAAATTTTCAAAGAGTGTAAAATAGTTGCACCGCATACGTTCCTTTTCACACGTTTAGAAGGCTGCTGATTGCTTTAGACACATCTAGATGCTTGTGACTTCTTACATCAGCAATTTATGTTGCTAATAATCCATTAGAAACGTTTTACCTAGTATAACATAATTCCTAGACATTGTATTTTACTACAAGCTTGAAATAGCTTGGATGCCGCATTTCCCAGATTCAAAACGTTTTTATAATGAGCTTTTGTTTGTTGAGTCGTCAATAACAACATACGCTATGTGGTCAAAAGTATCCGGACACCTGACTGAAAATGACTTACAAGTGCGTAGGGCCCTCAATTGGTAATGGTGGAATTCACTATGATGGTGGCCCACCCTTAGCCTTGATGACAGCTTCCACCTCGCAAGCATACATTCAATCAGGTGCTGGAAGGTTTCTTGGGGAATGGCAGCCCATTCTTCACGTAGTGGTGCATTGAGGAGAGGTACCGATGTCGGTCGGTGGGGCCTGGCGTTCAAAAACATCCGAAAGCTGTTCTATAGGTTTCAGGTCAGGACTGGGTGCAGGCCAGTCCATTACAGGGATGTTATTGTCGTGTAACCAATCCGCCACAGGCCGTGCATTATGAACAGTTGCTCGATCGTGTTGAAAGATGCAATCGCCATCCCCGAATTGATCTTCAACAGTGCGAAGCAAGACGTGCTTGAAACACTAGTGTAGGCCTGTGCTGTGATAGTGCACGCAAAACATGAAAAACACGACCACGCCATAACACAACCGCCTCCGAATTTTACAGTGGGACTACGCACGCTGGCAGATGACGTTCACCGGGTATTCGCCATACCCACACCCTTCCGTCGGATCACCAAATTGTGTACCGTGATTCTAAACTCCACACAACGTTTTTTTCCCAGTTCAATCGTCCAATGTTTGCGCTCCTTACACCAAGCGAGGCGTCGTTTGGCATGTACCGGCGTGATGTGTGGCTTATGAGCAGCCACTCGGCCATGAAATCCAAGTTTTCTCACCTCCGGCGTAACTGTGATAGTACTTGCAGTGGATCCTGATGCAGTTTAGAATTCCTGTGTGATAGTCTGGATAGATGTCTGCCTATTACACATTACGACCCTCTTTAACTGTCGGCGGGCTCTGTAAGTCAACAGACGAGGTCGGCCTGTACTCTTTTGTGCTTTACGTGTCACTTCAAGTTTCCTCTTCACTGTCACATCGGAAACAGTGGACCTAGGGATGTTTAGGAGCGTACAGACGTATGACACAAACGACACGCAATCACCTGAAGAAGTCCGTGAGTTCCGCGGAGCGCCCCATTCTGCTCTCTTGCGGTGTCTAATGACTTCTGAGGTCGCTGATAAGTAGTACCTGGCAATAGATGGCAGCACAATGTACCTAATATGAAAAAGTATGTTTTTGGGGGTGTCCGGATACTTTTGATAACATAGTGTATTAATATAGCAAATAGTATGAAATAGTTGTACTTTTTTTATCACGGGCTCTCGAACTAATTCTTCTAATGTTTTGGATAGGCACAGCGGTGTTACTCCTGGTGTGGAAAAATGGTACGTCCTGGACATTTCGCGTCCTCATGAGATTCCTCTTGTGCGACAATATTGTGGTTCCATTTTTCAACAGAACAGTGCTCGGCCACCGATGACACGTGTCCTTATGAACTGTCTGCGTGACATTGGGGTAGATAGACGGATGTGGTCCCAACAGTACGTGTATGGTTCCTTATCGGACATCAAATGGTTCAAATGACTCAGAGCACTAGTGGACTTAACATCTGAGGTCATCAGTCCCCTAGAACTTAGAACTACTTAAACCTAACTAACCTAAGGACATCACACACATCCATGCCCGAGGCAGGATTCGAACCTACGTCCGTAGCAGCAGCGCGGTTCCAGACTGAAGCGCCTAGAACCGCCCGGTCACCGCGGCCGGCTTTCTCGGACATCAGTTCTGTCCCAGTGGCAGTACCCAGGATATCCACGACCAGTTACAACAGTTCTCATTCAGGTTTCCTTAGGAGAGAATACAACGGCACTGTAACATTTTCCAACCGAAGCAGTGCATGCATCTGAATTGGAGAGGTGCAACGTCATACTGATAAGTATCGCCATATTGCCAAGTTCTTTGTAAATTTGATTAGATTTTGTAATACATCAAATAATACCAAATATCCTGTCAACACGAAAGGTTTCATTTTGTTTCCTTCTTCCGTTCTAAGTGCTTAACGTTTTTTTCCCAGGCCGTCTATACGAGAGGATAAAAAATCAGTGATACTTAATTTCATATTGAATAAAGCCAAAATATCTAAAAGCATGTACTTATATTGAAATATTTAAAAATATGTAATGATACGTAACATGCGCGTCGGGGCGAAGGAAAGAAATATACTATTACCTAAAACTCTGGACTATATTAATGACTCGTCTTCAACGGACGTTGAACCTTAGCCTTCTTTCCTTTCCTTTTAGTGTGTCTACATTTATATGTTTATGGCACCTATTGTACTACATTCTACAATTTTTAAAATTTATTTACTGTTTCGATATTGTGAGAATCGCCTCACTGAAGAGCTGTGGTTGGATATTACATCAAAATATTATCTATGGTTGTGTAAAATACGTATTGGTATTTCTGCATTACAAAGTGATAAGATTATGTGAACACAGAGAAATGTAAAGCAAGAATAGCAGATTTTACTCAGTTTAAAACAGTCAGAGCTGAAATAATTAGTTTAGAAAATGAGACAATAAAAATAATAGATGAGTTCTGCTATTTGTCCAGTAAAATAACTGAGGATACCTGAGGCAACGAGAATTAAATACTCTGAGTTGCAGTAACGAGGAAAGCGTTTCAGAAATAATAGACATTTTATAATATGGAAAATAAATATACGGGATAGAAAATCTTTTGTCAAGGTATTTGTCTGAATTGTAACCGTTAAACATGGGAGGTAAGCAGTTGAAACAAGGAAGGAATAATATCTCCTGAAATGTGACGTTGCAGAGAATGCTGAAGATTGTATGTTTAGTTTAAATAAGTAACAACGAAGAACTGAATAGAACTGGGGAGAGAAGAGTATTATGGCATAACTCGACGAAAAGAGGAACAGTGTGATAGGACACACCCTGAGTCATCAACGAATCATCAGTTTGACAATAAGGTCGAAGGAGAGGATAAAAATTGTACAGGGAGACCAAGGGATGAATGCAATAAGCATTCTGAAATGGATGCAGACAGCATTAAATATGCAAAGATGAAGAGGCTTGCACCTGATAGACTGCCTGTAAAACAATGGTTCAAATGGCTCTGAGCACAATGGGACTTAACATCTGTGGTCATCAGTCCCCTAGAACTTAGAACTACTTAAACCTAACTAACCTAAGGACATCACACACATCCATGCGCGAGGCAGGATTCGAACCTGCGACCGTAGCAGTCGCGCGGTTCCGGACTGAGCGCCTAGAACCGCTAGACAGACTGCCTGTGAAGCTGTGTCAAAGCAGTCTTCGGACTGAAGACGACTTTTTTTCCGTGATATGCTAACATGTCAAGAGAATTCTTCTCTATTGGGTCTATGGAATGAATAAAGAATCTCACTTATTATAATGATTCCCTTCTCTTGCTCCTTTCTGTCCCTGTGTTGGGAGATGGTTGAAATTCCTCTTAACAGAGGCGAATAGAAAA